>NC_069136.1:32807821-33125738 GCF_026914265.1 Mya arenaria
CTTGACCTTGGCCCCACCAGCCCCAATATCGAACTTGACTTGTATCTTCTGATGTTACACCTGTGTACCAAAAATTTTTCAAATCTGTCAAGCCTTTCATGAGTTATCGTCCGGAAACCGTTTTCTATTTTTAGTAACAGTGACCTTGACCTTGGCCCAACCAGCCCCAATATCGAACTTGACCTGTATCTTCTGATGTTACACCTGTGTACCAAATTTTTTTTAAATCTGTCTAGCCTTTCATGAGCTATCGTCCGGAAACCATGAAAACCGACCGACCAACCGACCAACCCATAGACCGACAAGCTCACTAACTTGATCTGTATATTCTGATGTTACACCTGTGTACCAAAAATTGTTCAAATCTGTCTAGCCTTTCATGAGTTATCGTCCGGAAACAGTTTTTCTTTTTTTAGTAACAGTGACCTTGACCTTGGCCCCACCAGCCCCAATATCGAACTTGACCTGTATCTTCTGATGTTACACCTGTGTACCAAAAATTTTTCAAATCTGTCAAGCCTTTCATGAGTTATCGTCCGGAAACCGTTTTTCTGTTTTTAGTAACAGTGACCTTGACCTTGGCCCCACCAGCCCCAATATCAAACTTGACCTGCATCTTTTGATGTTACACCTGTGTACCAAAAGTTTTTCAAATCTGTCTAGCCTTTCATGAGTTATCGTCCGGAAACCATGAAAACCGACAGATCGACCGACAGACAGACCGACCGACAAGCTCACTCCTATATACCCCCTCAAACTTCGTTTGTGGGGATATAATAAGGCACTGCCTTAGACGGGCTCTAGGTATGTTATCAACTGCAGAAACTGCTAATGTAGTACATTTTTTCTTAGGTAAACAAGTGTCAAAGGCAAAATTCATTTTATATGACATACTATGACTTTGACTACACCAATTAGATTATTAAGGTGCATAACAAGTAAGGTTAAGGCAATGCAAAGCAAATTCAATATTTAAATGTTTGAAAAAACTCATAATAACAAACACAAGTATACTAATTTACCTAATACTGAATATCATACAAGCATTTACAGTACAAATAAATGATTCCTACTTTAACATAAGAAGGTAAACGAAACAGATTGAGTTAACTTAAAACTAATTATTACAGTTATCTGACAATTAACCTGTAATAAACTATTTTAATATGTAAAACAGCATTGTGTATATTTTAGATTTTTAAGGTTCTGCAAATAACCTGGAAAAATGATTTGACCACCTCAGCAGTTTAAAATGAATATAAATTCCCTGTAGTTAATGTTGTTAGCACCATTCCATCATTGAATATAACAATGTATGCAGAAAGTATGAAAATATTTAATTATTTAAAGTATGAGTCTTTAAACTGAATTATACATCTATAACAGTTAAAAAAAAAAAGAGGGCCCTGAAGGCCCTGTATCGCTCATCTAATCCAATACAGTTCATCAAGAATAACATACTGGTCAAGTTCCATGAACATATGGTCATAAATGTGGCCTCTAGAATGTTAACATGCTTTTCCTATTACTTGACCTTGTGACCTAGTTTTTGACTGCACATGACCAAGATCGAACTTGGCCTAGAGCTAATCAATATAAACATTCTGACCAACTTTCAGGAAGATACAGTCATAAATGAGACCTCAGGCCTCAATTTCTCGAAACTTCTTAACCCTTTAGCACATAGACAAGTGGCCAGATTACACCTCCCAGTCAATAGCCAGCTTACTGATAAGCAGTCCTTATCTGTATAGGTACTTTTCAAGATATTTGAAAATGAGAAAATGAATACAGCAGTATGACCTTAAAATCAATGTTACTCCAAATAATTGTGTCCAAATCTTTTTTATGTGAATACATTTTTTATAGATAATTAAATTATCTAATAAATGGTGTCAATGATGAAAATAATATTAAATTATTTTATTTCAGCTGTGAATTTGTTTCCAAGATGGAATTGTAACATTTCTTTGAAATGTCATAATTGCATTAAATCAAAGGGTAATAAAATGCTGGGATCGATCTAAATTTTATTACCCCTATCATAAAAAAGACCCATCTGGATTAAAAAGCCGACAATTTATGTTCTTGTGTATAATACACAGATATATGTCAGGAATATCCGGTGTCATCCAGCTGAGAGATCCAGTCCAAGGTGTCTGTTTAACTTTATTACCCCCTCATAAAATTGTTTACAAAACAGAAAGCCGATAAATGATTTTCCGGTATGAATAAAAAGATCTAGATCAAACAAAACGCTTGCACATGACCTATTTTACAGCCAAAACTATGATGGACATTATATCAGCTTCACAGAAAATTTACCCATCATTTTCTCATTTACTGATTGTTTCTTTTGTTTGTAAACAGAATATTACCTTTAAGTAAATATAATCTTAATTGATTTTAATGGTAAACTGAACTGACGTAATATATTTAATGATTTCCGCATCAATGAATTTGGGGGAAATTCCATACAGTACTCAGCTCGTGGTCTTATTACGTCACAATGGGATATCACACCTGCAATTGGGAGTATAAACACCTTCTCAATTTAGCAGACGATATTTTCAAGGGGAAAATCAATACACAAAAGGTTAAACTTTAATTTTATAAACATCTGGGATATTGTTTACAAAAAGAAAGATGCAAAATTGAAATATTGAAATGACCCTATTGAAATATGCGGGCCATGCGTTTACATCCAGTAATGGATACGGTCGGCCAGATGCGTATACATCTGCTAATGAGCTATGTCGGCCTATCTCGTATACATGCGCTAAAGGGTTAAGTCCCTTATAACCGGATTAAGCTAAACTCACTATTTTTGGTTTTCAATAATTCGGATAATATTCACTTCTTCAAGAGTTTTTATACTTTAGATAGGAATTATCTATATGTTAGTTAAATTAAACCATTTTTCATTTATCAAAATTCCATTCAAGTATGTATTTTGAGTAATTGAAATATTATAAGCTGCTTAAGCCTGTTAAGCTTAAGAAATTTCGAGAAATTGGGGCCTAGAGTATTAACAAGCTTTTCCTTCAATTTGACCAGGTGACCAAGTTTTTGACCACACTTGACCCAGATTCGAACTTGACCTAGAGATTATCAATATTAACATTCTGACCAAGTTCCCTGAAGATACAGTCATAAATGTGACTTCTATAGTGTTAACAAGCTTTTCCTTTAATTTGATCGGGTGACCTAGTTTTTAACCCCAGCTGACCCAATATCGAACTCGTCCAAGATTTTATTGAGAGTAACATTCTGACCAAGTTTCATTAAGATATTGCCCAAACTGTGACCTCTAGAGTGTTAACAGTCAAATTGTTGACGACAACGGACGACTACGACGGATGACGGACACAGGGCGATCACAATAGCTCACCTTGAGCACTTTGTGCTCAGGTTAGCTAAAAACAAGCACATAGATTATTCACCAAACAATAGTTCTTGTTATTGATACATATATATTTATGTTGTAAACTTGTAATATATGCACAATAAAGCAATTAAACTGTTCACAACATTATCAGAACAAAAATGTACTATAATTATGCTTACATTAGCTCATTCATAAGCTCATTCAGTTTAAAACTACAAAAAATATATACTTTGCCAATACACTTAATTGTTCAGAACATATCAGGCTTTGTTTTAATTTTATCAATGTTACTGTATTTTAGACATAGTAAATTGCCCCCCCCCCAGCAAGAGTTTAGCAGCCTACTGACAAGATGACTGTAATAAACTATGATGTATTGATCTATTGATAGGGGAATACTCTCCAAGAAAATTGACTCATTTTTCTGCATTTGATACATATGCAATTCTTGTCTCTTATTTCAATTGTTCATGATGATTACAGTACTGAAGTCATTGATCCAAGATACATAATGCACTCTGGTATAGGGTACTGAAGTGATCGTCCTATATGCCAACTCTGGTATCCTGGATAAAATGTTACTGGTGAATACAGTACTGAAGTGATCAAATCCTGATGCCACTCTGGTATCCTGGATAAAACGTTACTGGTGAATCCAACTTACTGAAGAGATCAATCCCAGATGCCACTCTGGTATCCTGGATAAATCCTTACTGGTGAATACGGTACTATAGTGATGAATTCCGATCTGAAACAGATAAACACCTATTTTAAACTCAGAATATAATAAACAAGGGTCAATTTGTTTACATTGACGCAGATGAAGAGACTTCAGCAACCAGGATGGCTATATTAAATAAACAATAAATTAGTGTTTTAATTTATTAAAGCTGCACTCTCACAGATTGAACATTTTGATCAAATTTTATGAAATAATTGTACCCAGATTCGCTACAGAAAATAGTATTTTTGGTGCCAATCTGGTGTACCCTTTAAGGCATTATGAGTGTATTTAGGTTTTTTCTTTAATGCATAAAGGGAAAAGGTACTTATCTCAATCCCCCTGCTCACTTTTTATTGCTTTTGCCATGTAGTAAGTTGTAATACTTAATTGTTTGCAATTAATGCAATGTTTGCTTAAAAGAGCAAACAAAATGTGCGAAAAGATGCACAATACAGTCCAAAGACCAATGAAGGTCAGCAGTTTTATAAGAAAATGATATTATCTCAAAGCTGCAACAAAAACGGAAAGAAACAGTTCATCAATGAGCTATTGAAATAAACACTGATCATGATGTCATAACAAGCGAATGTTAATATCAAAGAGCAAGAAACATACTGGCAATTTATTTCAGGGAAACCTTGACAAAAGTCTGGTTTATTTCTAAACTTATTGCCTCCAGTAATACATAACATGGCAATACCTGCATTGCTGAAAATCTGTCCACAGCAGTAATGTCGAAAACCAGGTGGCATGGATGCATTCTGAAATACAAAAAAAGTCTGTAATTTGTGCAAATCTTACATATCCCATTTACAATTGATTTACACTGAAATCTAAACTATAGTAACACAACTTCTTTATGACCAAACATATTGCTATTGAGCATTAGTACACTGTATGTACATGACTTTTTTTTTTTTGTATGTCATGTTTCTTTGCCCCAATTTATGGAAATATTTTTTAACAGGTTCAAGCTTTTTAAGTGTGTTACGCTGAAGATTTATCGAGAAGCTGGGGTCTTATGCACCAGTCAATTGTAACCATGGCCCCCCCAGGTCCGGGGGTATACAGGGGATAGACGGCGAAATGGGTCGTGTGTTGACCTTTCAGGTGGCCCTCAGTGCCGGGTGAATGCGGTGGTTTTGTTCTTCGCTTTAAATATAACGGGTAATGGGCCTTACCTAGGGTCCCTGGGGTGCTGGGGCATTTGGCAGGGATCTTTTCGTCCCCACAAGGCGGGGATTTGGGGGGGGGGGTTACAATTGACAGGTGCATTATCGCATGCAGATTTGAGTGAATCGCAGAGAGTGTTTACAGTATTTACTGTCAACAACACAAACTTCTTTAGGCATCTCATTTAGACTTTTTTACTTATTAACAAGCAGAAATTTTGACACAATGGCAATTTTGACCATGAAATTGAGTGTGAGCAAGCCAGTACAGTTTGACTTACGATTTGGGTAAAAAATTACTAAACGGCGATGTAAATTGAAAAAATGGAATTGCACCTAATTTTTTAAGGTGCAGGTCTCAGAAAAGGCATGACGGTCTAAATATAGAGGTGCAGTTGTATATTAAAGATGTGCACCTACATCTTAAATATAGAGGTGCAGTTGTATATTAAAGATGTGCACCTCCATCTTAAATATAGAGGTGCAGTTGTATTTATGTTGTATTTATGTAAGAGGTGCACCTCCATTTTAAAGTTTTAAAATATATATAGAACAGAACGTATGAATAAAGAATTGCACAGCTTGATAACATACAGGTGCACCTGTAAAGTAAGTGTATTTTAGTAACATTGATGATTCTCTCACAAAGCGATGTTGTTTCATTGTAAGGGTATGGCAACTCTCACTCAATAATGGAGGTTGTTTGGCAGGATGGTTTGCCTTCTCCACACCCTGGACTGACTATTTAGTTACAATATTTCACACGATCTGTGGCCCACAGCAAAACCATCAACCTGCATTTGCCGATTTGTCTTTCAATCACAATCTTGCACTCTTATGGTGTCAGCCTTCCTCTCAACATATTCAGTCACAATCTCTAATCTCCCATAGTTTTGCTTGGCACGAGGGGTCACTCGGCACTATTTATTTGCAATCTTTCACACAATCTGTGGACCAAAGCAAAACCATTCATCTTTACAGTCACAATAGCTCACAAAGCCATGGTGTTGGACCGCAACCGTCCATTTATCTTTTCAGTCATAATCTTGCGCTCCGCCATGGGTTTTTTTGGCGGGAGGGGTTTCACCCTCCCCTTCCAACTTCTTAATTTAATAACATCTGTCACAAAAAAGTGGTGTTGAATTTCAGTTACCTGGTATTTGGACTGCAGTTGTGGCCAGTCAAGCTATCTGATTGGGGCGATTCGGTCCCTTGGGTAATCTCTTGGTCTGAGAATTATAAAAAAATGTGTTTGTCACTGTGTACTCTATGATACATATAATAAACAAATAATCCACTTTTGGTCGTATATTTTTACATATTTAATATTTTAATGTTACATACAATCTTTATCATTCACATGGTGTCGGACCGCAACCGTCCATTGATCTTTTCAGTTATAATCTTGCGCTCTGCCATGGTTTCACTTGGCAGTAGGGGAAACCACTCCCGCACCCTCCCCGCCCAACTTCTTAATTTAACTTGTTGCATGGCACAAGAGTTCACCTGTCACACAATTCCTGTATATCTTTTTAGTTTCAATCTCTCAACCAGCGTGTTGGTAATTGAAAGGTGTTCCCATCCTTTGATCTCAGTCAAAACATCTCACTCATCCATTGTTGAGGTTCACAGATGGTACACCCCATCCATCTTTTCTGTGACAATATCTCGCTCAGCCATAGCAATTTCTGAACTGGTCATGTCATACTGGTAAGTTTATGAAATTGATATCTTCATCGTATGATTTACTGAAAAGTGATTTACATTTTTACAAAATAATCATACTGTACCTGGCTGACGTGACAAGCTCTGCTATGTGTACCGGTATAATCCATGGTCGTAATTAAATCGGTAATCCAACAGGAATTAATTCTTCGCAATTTCTATCCGATCAACAACTGTCAAACATCTAAATAGTATTGATATTGTAAAGCCTAAAATGACAACTACTTACTGTCAAGTGTGACCTTCGTATAGAATGGTAAACAATGCGTATGAATATCTTTAATAAACAAGTGAACACAAAGTATATATCTCAGACAATCTAAAGAAATATGTTTTATTTGTGTTTTTGAGTTTACCAAAAGTATTCATTGCTTATAAGCATATTTTGAATTATTTTAATAACTAGTAGGGCGCTATTTCGCCGCATCTCATAGTTTAAATTTCATTCTTCCATATCGTCACGCTCTGATAACGTTGGTGTCCGGCATGCACGCGCTCAATATAGTTTATGAACAGAAAAAATACTGGTTCAATCACCTTTAAGTCTTTTTTTTCAGGCTGATAGTATGTGCAACTTTTGAACGAAAGTAGTGCTATGTGTGACCGTAATAGGGCTCTGCCGAGCTTCGCTCGGTTTAGAGCCCGTATTAAGAAGCAATAAGTAAAACATGAATCGATTCGAAAATAATCAAATCAACCTGTTTGATATCGGAATCGAATCGGGCATTACGTGAATCTTTTGATGGGGGCCAGGGTTCCACCTCTCCCAAGTTGCTCCATGACAAAGCCCTCGCCAGGCCCCCTGGAAGTTCCTAGAAATAAGCTTTCTAAAAATAATTCCAAAGCCTCTCCTGACATTAATTTGAAAACTTCAAACACAAAGTCACTTGGTTTGTGCTCTGGCAGGGGGTAGAACAAAGCACATTTAGCATATCAGTAAATAGAAATGTCAGGGAATACTGAGATCTGAGATTTTGCCCACAATTTTGTGTATGTTCACAAGATGTTTCATCAACACAATGGCATACTTTGTCACAGTAAAATAAACTCCACTTTAAACCCTTTGAATCTCTTGTACTTATGGCAGCGCAACTGCCATCTAAATATGTTTTTGCAGGCTGTTCAAGCTCTTTAGAAGTGGTGTAGAAACTTCATTGTTTATATTTTCAAGTGTAATTATTCTCATGGCCCATAATTGCAGGGTATGTAATTGAGCATTATTGACATTTTTCCATGTTTACAATTGGAGCCACCAATTTTTGCTATGTCATAAAATGTTGACTAAGTTATCCGGGTAATTCCGCAATGTACGGCTAATTCACGGTGGTCGAAGTTCTCCAATGATCACAGTAGGTCTTTTTTAACGGAAATGAACGACTATTTCTGACTTTGTTCGACTTGTATCAGTATGCTGCAGGTGCTATTATGTGGAGATAGATGAGTATTCGATAGTCTGTGATGCGTCATTGTTCTTGAACATTGCATTGTGCTTTACCATTGTATGAGCTTGAATTATATTTAATCCTGCAGTTTTCAAGTTTTGCTCTAGACAAGAAAAAAATACAAAGGGTAATAACTCTGTACTAAGCTGATATAGAGCTTTGGGGTTTCGTAACTCATATAGAAATTGTTGTTATGGAAAAAAAAATTGTTATCCCTTGCTATTGTGTTTTCATGTTTTCTTGCACGCCATACTATTTTGTTTGTTCACTTATATATATATCATTTTCTTTGCATTTAACATGTCAATAACTTATTATGTATAATCATAGAAAAGTGGAAATAAAGAGTATATATCTCTCTTCCTATATTGTCCTTGTTTACAGCACTTACTTACACTGAGCCTTACCATTGTATGAAGTTTTATTGAATCCAATCCAGTAATTTTAAGTTCAAGTTATGCTCCAAACAATAAAAGTAACAATGGGCAATCAATCTGTAATAAACTAAAATAGAGTTATGGTTATTGCTAACTGCACTTCCTCTGCTTGTCCTTAACGATAATATGAAGTTAAATTAGCTTCCATCAAATTGTTTTCAAGTTATGGACATGTGCATTTAACAGGACAATTATGGTATAAAGGTAAAGGATGAATTACCTGTCAGTGAAAGAAAAAGAATATACAGGTAAGGGATGAATTACCTGTCTGTGAAACAAAACAAATATACAGGTAAGGGATGAATTACCTGTCAGTGAAACAAAACAAATATACAGGTAAGGGATGAATTACCTGTCTGTGAAACAAAACAAATATACAGGTAAGGGATGAATTACCTGTCTGTGAAACAAAACAAATATACAGGTAAGGGATGAATTACCTGTCTGTGAAACAAAACAAATATACAGGTAAGGGATGAATTACCTGTCAGTGAAAAAATTAGAATATACAGGTAAGGGTTGAATTACCTGTCAGTGAAAGAAAAAGAATATACAGATAAGGGATGAATTACCTGTCAGAGAAAAAATATAATGTACATCACACAATTGCCATGCGTGTTTACTCATCAAGAAATCCTGTCTATAACACGTTGGCAAACGATCAGAATTTACACAATTAAGGAAGATGATTATATAGACATTATTAATTATAAATTTAAGTATCAAATACCAGCAAAGAACACTGTGTATTATGAATTGACAGTTTGCATTGTCACTTCATGGTATAAAACAAATGATTTGTATTCATTTCAATAATAACATTTTAAGTTAGATAGATAGATAACCTCATGCTAGTGTATACACAGATCAAGGTTTATAACCTCATGCTAGTGTATACACATATCAAGGTTGATAATCTCATGCTAGTGTATACACAGATCAAGGTTGATACCTCACGCTAGAGTATACACATATCAAGGTTGATAAACTCATGCTATTGTATACACATAGAGAGTACACTGATAAAGGTTATTATCCCCATTCTAGTGTTTACAAAGATCAAGGTTGATAACCCTATGCTAGAGTATAATAGCACAATGAATTTATAGGCAATTTAGGAACCCAGTTTCTATTATTTGTTCTGTACAAACAAGGAAATCAAACTTGCTCTTATTAATACTGCTCAAAAATATAATTAATTAGAGTGAAGTCAAACACAAGCATTATCAACAATTGTTTTTTTTTACTGTTCAATAACAGCCTGAAAGCCCTTTAAAACTTCACAGAAAGATAATAATTGTTTATCTGGTCTGTTCATGGGTCGGTTAAAACGAGACACAACTGGCCATTGAAAACACATGCTATATACTCGATAGGTTATGAGTTTATTCCCCAGTGCTTGAATCTGTTTCAGGGATCATAAGGAAGGCTTTTTTAGGGTACTAATTTTCTCATCTGGTCTGCACAAATCTCAGGACCGTCTGTGGGTGGCCTCAAAAATCTGGAAATTACCTGACTTGCAATCCCTTCCCCACAGGATGAAGAGAGTAATCCTGCTAACTGTAAAGGTTGAGAAGGGTTTGAAACAGAGCTGTGTTACCTTCAATATGTTGATGAGATTGGAAAGCCCTCCCTGCAGGAAACTGTGGGTAAACTCCACTAGCCGCATGCTGAAAAAAGAAGTTAACATACAGTTACTTATCAGTACAATTGTCGTACAATCTACCTCAAATGATAAACATACTGGTTCCAATTGTGCTTTGTATCACAAAAGCTTTGCTTTGTTTTCTTATTTGTTAATAATGATTTTTTTTAATTCAAAATCGTTTGATTTTCAATTGCCCTCACTGGGCATAGTAATAGACTTCAAATTATTTCACTAAGGCCACTATGCACTCTATGTTTCATATGTTTCATATCACCAGTATTGTGCTTTATGTTTCATATCACTAGTATTGCACTCTATGTTTCGTATCACCAGTATTGCAATCTATGTTTCATATCACTAGTATTGCACTCTATGTTTCATATCACCAGTATTGCACTCTATGTTTCATATCCGTAGGACTGTGCTTTATGTTTCATATCACTAGTATTGCACTCTATGTTTCATATCACTAGTATTGCACTCTATGTTTCATATCACCAGTATTGCACTCTATGTTTCATATCACCAGTATTGCACTCTATGTTTCATATCACCAGTATTGCACTCTATGTTTCATTTCACCAGTATTGCACTCAATGTTTCATATCCGTAGGACTGTGCTTTATGTTTCATATCACTAGTATTGCACTCTATGTTTCATATCACTAGTATTGCACTCTATGTTTCATATCACCAGTATTGCACTCTATGTTTCATATCACCAGTATTGCACTCTATGTTTCATATCACCAGTATTGCACTCTATGTTTCATATCACCAGTATTGCACTCTATGTTTCATATCACCAGTATTGCACTCTATAATTCATATCACCAGTATTGCACTCTATGTTTCATATCACCAGTATTGCACTCTATGTTTCATATCACCAGTATTGCACTCTATGTTTCATATCACCAGTATTGCACTCTATGTTTCATATCACCAGTATTGCACTCTATGTTTCATATCACCAGTATTGCACTCTATGTTTCATATCACCAGTATTGCACTCTTTGTTTCATATCACCAGTTCTGTGCCTTATGTTTCATATCACCAGTATTGTGCCTCATGTTTCATATCACCAGTTCTGTGCTTTATGTTTCATATCACCAGTATTATGCTTTATGTTTCATATCACCAGTATTGTGCCTCATGTTTCATATCACCAGTATTGTGCCTCATGTTTCATATCACCAGTACTGTGCCTCATGTTTCATATCACCAGTATTGTGCCTCATGTTTCATATCACCAGTACTGTGCCTTATGTTTCAGATCACCAGTTCTGTGCCGTTGTTTCATATCACCAGTACTGTGCCTCATGTTTCATATCACCAGTACTGTGCCTTTGTTTCATATCACCAGTCATGTGCCTTTGTTTCATATCACCAGTAATGTGCCTCATGTTTCATATCACCAGTACTGTGCCTCATGTTTCATATCACCAGTATTGTGCTTGATGTTCCATATCACCAGTAATGTGCCTGATGTTTCATATCACCAGTAATGTGCCTGATGTTTCATATCACCAGTACTGTGCCTCATGTTTCATATCACCAGTACTGTGCCTCATGTTTCATATCACCAGTACTGTGCCTCATGTTTCATATCACCAGTACTGTGCCTCATGTTTCATATCACCAGTAATGTGCCTTTGTTTCATATCACCAGTAATGTGCCTGATGTTTCATATCACCAGTACTGTGCCTCATGTTTCATATCACCAGTACTGTGCCTCATGTTTCATATCACCAATACTGTGCTTGATGTTTCATATCACCAGTACTGTGCCTCATGTTTCATATCACCAGTAATGTGCCTTTGTTTCATATCACCAGTACTGTGCCTCATGTTTCATATCACCAGTACTGTGCCTCATGTTTCATATCACCAGTATTGTGCTTGATGTTCCATATCACCAGTTCTGTGCCTTATGTTTCATATCACCAGTTCTGTGCCTTATGCTTCATATCACCAGTACTGTGCCTTATGTTTCATACCACCAGTACTGTGCTTTATGTTTCATATCACCAGTACTGTGCTTTAAGTTTCATATTACCAGTACTGTGCCTCATGTTTCATATCACCAGTATTGTGCTTTATGTTTCAGATCACCAGTTCTGTGCCTTATGTTTCATATCACCAGTACTGTGCCTCATGTTTCATATCACCAGTTCTGTGCCTCATGTTTCATATCACCAGTAATGTGCCTTGGGTTTCAAATCACCAGAACTGTGCCTCATGTTTCATATCACCAGTACTGTGCCTTATATTTCATATCACCAGTACTGTGCCTCATGCTTCATATCACCAGTTCTGTGCCTCATGTTTCATATCACCAGTAATGTGCCTTTGTTTCATATCACCAGTACTGTTCCTCATGTTTCATATCACCAGTACTGTGCCTTATGTTTCATATCACCAGTATTGTGCCTCAAGTTTCATATCACCAGTATTCTGCCTTATGTTTCAGATCACCAGTACTGTGCCTTATGTTTCATATCACCAGTACTGTGCCTTATGTTTCATATCACCAGTACTGTGCCTCATGTTTCATATCACCAGTAATGTGCCTTATGTTTCATATCACCAGTACTGTGCCTGATGTTTCATATCACCGGTTCTGTGCCTCATGTTTCATATCACCAGTACTGTGCCTCATCTTTCATATCACCAGTACTGTGCCTCATGTTTCATATCACCAGTACTGTGCCTCATGTTTCATATCACCAGTATTGTGCCTTATGTTTCATATCACCAGTATTGTGCCTTATGTTTCATATCACCAGTATTGTGCCTTATGTTTCATACCACCAGTATTGTGCCTGATGTTTCATACCACCAGTATTGTGCCTCATGTTTCATATCACCAGTATTGTGCCTTATGTTTCATATCACCAGTACTGTGCCTCATGTTTCATATCACCAGTACTGTGCCTCATGTTTCATATCACCAGTATTGTGCTTTATGTTTCATATCACCAGTACTGTGCCTCGGGTTTCATATCACCAGTACTGTGCTTGATGTTTCATATCACCAGTACTGTGATTTATGTTTCAGATCACCAGTATTGTGATTTATGTTTCATATCACCAGTACTGTGCCTCATGTTTCATATCACCAGTAATGTGCCTTATGTTTCATATCACCAGTACTGTGCCTGATGTTTCATATCACCGGTTCTGTGCCTCATGTTTCATATCACCAGTACTGTGCCTCATCTTTCATATCACCAGTTCTGTGCCTCATGTTTCATATCACCAGTATTGTGCCTCATGTTTCATATCACCAGTACTGTGCCTTATGTTTCAGATCACCAGTTCTGTGCCGTTGTTTCATATCACCAGTACTGTGCCTCATGTTTCATATCACCAGTACTGTGCCTTATGTTTCATATCACCAGTATTGTGCCTTATGTTTCATTTCACCAGTATTGTGCTTTATTTTTCATATCACCAGTATTGTGCCTCATGTTTCATATCACCAGAATTGTGCCTCATGTTTCATATCACCAGTACTGTGCCTCATGTTTCATATCACCAGTATTGTGCCTCAAGTTTCATATCACCAGTATTCTGCCTTATGTTTCAGATCACCAGTACTGTGCCTTATGTTTCATATCACCAGTACTGTGCCTTATGTTTCATATCACCAGTACTGTGCCTGATGTTTCATATCACCAGTTCTGTGCCTTATGTTTCATATCACCAGTACTGTGCCTCGGGTTTCATATCACCAGTACTGTGCCTCGGGTTTCATATCACCAGTACTGTGCCTCATGTTTCATATCACCAGTACTGTGCCTTATGTTTCATATCACCAGTACTGTGCCTTATGTTTCATATCACCAGTTCTGTGCCTTATGTTTCATATCACCAGTACTGTGCCTCATGTTTCATATCACCAGTACTGTGCCTTATGTTTCATATCACCAGTCCTGTGCCTCGGGTTTCATTTCACCAGTACTGTGCCTGATGTTTCATATCACCAGTTCTGTGCCTTATGTTTCATATCACCAGTACTGTGCCTCGGGTTTCATATCACCAGTACTGTGCCTCGGGTTTCATATCACCAGTACTGTGCCTCATGTTTCATATCACCAGTACTGTGCCTTATGTTTCATATCACCATGTACTGTGCCTTATGTTTCATATCACCAGTACTGTGCCTCGGGTTTTATATCACTAGTATTGTGCCTCGGGTTTCATATCACCAGTACTGTGCCTCATGTTTCATATCACCAGTACTGTGCCTCATGTTTCATATCACCAGTACTGTGCCTCATGTTTCAGATCAACAGTACTGTGCCTCGCGTTTCATATCACCAGTACTGTGCCTCGGGTTTCATATCACCAGTACTGTGCTTGATGTTTCATATCACCAGTATTGTGCCTTATTTTTCATATCACCAGTACTGTGCCTTATTTTTCATATCACCAGTACTGTGCCTCGCGTTTCATATCACCAGTACTGTGCCTCGGGTTTCATATCACCAGTACTGTGCTTGATGTTTCATATCACCAGTACTGTGCCTCATGTTTCATATCACCAGTACTGTGCTTGATGTTTCATATCACCAGTATTGTGATTTATGTTTCATATCACCAGTATTGTGATTTATGTTTCAGATCACCAGTATTGTGATTTTTGTTTCATATCACCAGTACTGTGCCTTATGTTTCATATCACCAGTACTGTGCCTCATGTTTCATATCACCAGTACTGTGCCTTATGTTTCATATCACCAGTCCTGTGCCTCGGGTTTCATATCACCAGTACTGTGCTTGATGTTTCATATCACCAGTACTGTGATTTATGTTTCAGATCACCAGTATTGTGATTTATGTTTCATATCACCAGTACTGTGCCTCATGTTTCATATCACCAGTACTGTGCCTCATGTTTCATATCACCAGTAATGTGCCTGATGTTTCATATCACCAGTAATGTGCCTGATGTTTCATATCACCAGTACTGTGCCTCATGTTTCATATCACCAGTACTGTGCCTCATGTTTCATATCACCAGTACTGTGCTTGATGTTTCATATCACCAGTACTGTGCCTCATGTTTCATATCACCAGTAATGTGCCTTTGTTTCATATCAACAGTAATGTGCCTCATGTTTCATATCACCAGTACTGTGCCTCATGTTTCATATCACCAGTATTGTGCTTGATGTTTCATATCACCAGTTCTGTGCCTTATGTTTCATATCACCAGTTCTGTGCCTTATGCTTCATATCACCAGTACTGTGCCTTATGTTTCATACCACCAGTACTGTGCTTTATGTTTCATATCACCAGTACTATGCTTTAAGTTTCATATTACCAGTACTGTGCCTCATGTTTCATATCACCAGTACTGTGCTTTATGTTTCAGATCACCAGTTCTGTGCCTTATGTTTCATATCACCAGTACTGTGCCTCATGTTTCATATCACCAGTTCTGTGCCTCATGTTTCATATCACCAGTAATGTGCCTCGGGTTTCATATCACCAGAACTGTGCCTCATGTTTCATATCACCAGTACTGTGCCTTATATTTCATATCACCAGTACTGTGCCTCATGCTTCATATCACCAGTTCTGTGCCTCATGTTTCATATCACCAGTAATGTGCCTTTGTTTCATATCACCAGTACTGTTCCTCATGTTTCATATCACCAGTACTGTGCCTTATGTTTCATATCACCAGTATTGTGCCTTTATGTTTCATATCACCAGTACTGTGCCTCATGTTTCATATCACCAGTACTGTGCCTCATGTTTCATATCACCAGTACTGTGCCTCATGTTTCATATCACCAGTTCTGTGCCTCATGTTTCATATCACCAGTTCTGTGCCTTTGTTTCATATCACCAGTTCTGTGCCTCATGTTTCATATCACCAGTACTGTGCCTGATGTTTCAGATCACCAGTTCTGTGCCTTATGTTTCATATCACCAGTACTGTGCCTCATGTTTCATATCACCAGTTCTGTGCCTCATGTTTCATATCACCAGTCATGTGCCTTTGTTTCATATCACCAGTACTGTGCCTCATGTTTAATATAACCAGTACTGTGCCTCATGTTTCATATCACCAGTACTGTGCCTTATGTTTCATATCACCAGTACTGTGCCTCATGTTTCATATCACCAGTTCTGTGCCTCATGATTCATATCACCAGTAATGTGCCTTTGTTTCATATCACCAGTACTGTGCCTCATGTTTCATATCACCAGTACTGTGCCTGATGTTTCATATCACCAGTACTGTGCCTCATGTTTCATATCACCAGTACTGTGCCTTTGTTTCATATCACCAGTACTGTGCCTGATGTTTCATATCACCAGTAATGTGCTTTATGTTTCATATCACCAGTACTGTGCCTCATGTTTCATATCACCAGTTCTGTGCCTTATGTTTCATATCACCAGTACTGTGCCTCATGTTTCATATCACCAGTTCTGTGCCTCATGTTTCATATCACCAGTACTGTGCCTCATGTTTCATATCACCAGTACTGTGCCTCATGTTTCATATCACCAGTACTGTGCCTCATGTTTCATATCACCAGTACTGTGCCTCATGTTTCATATCACCAGTACTGTGCCTCATGTTCCATATCACCAATTCTGTGCCTCATGTTTCATATCACCAGTAATGTGCCTGATGTTTCATATCACCAGTACTGTGCCTGATGTTTCATATCACCAGTACTGTGCCTCATGTTTCATATCACCAGTACTGTGCCTTATATTTCATATCACCAGTACTGTGCCTCATGTTTCATATCACCAGTTCTGTGCCTCATGTTTCATATCACCAGTAATGTGCCTTTGTTTCATATCACCAGTACTGTGCCTCATGTTTCATATCACCAGTACTGTGCCTTATGTTTCATATCACCAGTACTGTGCCTCATGTTTCATATCACCAGTACTGTGCCTCATGTTTCATATCACCAGTACTGTGCCTCATGTTTCATATCACCAGTACTGTGCCTCATGTTTCATATCACCAGTTTTGTGCCTTTGTTTCATATCACCAGTACTGTGCCTTATGTTTCATATCACCAGTACTGTGCCTTATGTTTCAGATCACCAGTACTGTGCCTCATGTTTCATATTATCAGTTCTGTGCCTCATGTTTCATATCACCAGTAATGTGCCTTTGTTTCATATCACCAGTACTGTGCCTCATGTTTCATATCACCAGTATTGTGCCTCATGTTTCATATCACCAGTACTGTGCCTCATGTTTCATATCACCAGTAATGTGCCTCATGTTTCATATCACCAGTACTGTGCCTCATGTTTCATATCACCAGTACTGTGCCTTATGTTTCATATCACCAGTACTGTGCCTTATGTTTCATATCACCAGTTCTGTGCCTCATGTTTCATATCACCAGTAATGTGCCTTTGTTTCATATCACCAGTAATGTGCCTGATGTTTCATATCACCAGTACTGTGCCTCATGTTTCATATCACCAGTAATGTGCCTCATGTTTCATATCACCAGTAATGTGCCTCATGTTTCATATCACCAGTACTGTGCCTCATGTTTCATATCACCAGTAATGTGCCTCATGTTTCATATCACCAGTACTGTGCCTCATGTTTCATATCACCAGTAATGTGCCTCATGTTTCATATCACCAGTAATGTGCCTCATGTTTCATATCACCAGTACTGTGCCTCATGTTTCATATCACCAGTACTGTGCCTCATGTTTCATATCACCAGTATTGTGCCTCATGTTTCATATCACCAGTATTGTGCCTCATGTTTCATATCACCAGTACTGTGCCTCATGTTTCATATCACCAGTATTGTGCCTCATGTTTCATATCACCAGTATTGTGCCTCATGTTTCATATCACCAGTAATGTGCCTCATGTTTCATATCACCAGTAATGTGCCTCATGTTTCATATCACCAGTAATGTGCCTCATGTTTCATATCACCAGTACTGTGCCTCATGTTTCATATCACCAGTACTGTGCCTCATGTTTCATATCACCAGTTCTGTGCCTTATGTTTCATATCACCAGTACTGTGCCTCATGTTTCATATCACCAGTTCTGTGCCTCATGTTTCATATCACCAGTAATGTGCCTTTGTTTCATATCACCAGTACTGTGCCTCGGGTTTCATATCACCAGTACTGTGCCTGATGTTTCATATCACCAGTAATGTGCCGTTGTTTCATATCACCAGTACTGTGCCTGATGTTTCATATCACCAGTAATGTGCCTCATGTTTTATATCACCAGTAATGTGCCTGATGTTTCATATCACCAGTAATGTGCCTGATGTTTCATATCACCAGTAATGTGCCTCATGTTTCATATCACCAGTACTGTGCCTCATGTTTCATATCACCAGTACTGTGCCTCATGTTTCATATCACCAGTACTGTGCCTGATGTTTCATATAACCAGAACTGTGCCTCATGTTTCATATCACCAGTATTGTGCCTTTGTTTCATATCACCAGTACTGTGCCTCATGTTTCATATCACCAGTACTGTGCCTGATGTTTCATATCACCAGTAATGTGCCTCATGTTTTATATCACCAGTAATGTGCCTTTGTTTCATATCACCAGTAATGTGCTTTATGTTTCATATCACCAGTTCTGTGCCTCATGTTTCATATCACCAGTACTGTGCTTTATGTTTCATATCACCAGTACTGTGCCTCATGTTTCATATCACCAGTTCTGTGCCTCATGTTTCATATCACCAGTACTGTGCCTCATGTTTAGTATCACCAGTGTATGTTAATTTGTGTGCCAAAATGTCCTAAAATTGTATACATTGAAGATTTATAAAACTGTGGGAATGTTATTTATATGCAGTACTGTTTTGATCAAAGCATTAAAATACATTTCTTTAAGATTAACAAAGAATATTGATTAGAAGGATGACAATCAACAAAGAATGCTGAATTGTAGGATGCCGGTGGTCTTGAGTCCCGTAACTTAGCAATGATCTCGGCGGAGGTGGCAAGTTATTTGACAGGTTGTTTATTGCACTATTTCCTTAAGTGACAAATTATGGGGTATTAAAGCATGGTTGATAGAATTTTGAAAGTTTTCAAATGAAATTTTAAGGCCAAAAATTGTTTAGATTATTTTTTTCAAGAGCAGTAGTTTTCGTCAGGTGAGCGGAAGAGCGGTAGGGGGGCCTCACAAGCGGTAGATCTTACCTTCCTTCAGTAGAGTTCATATGTCTGCTTTTAATACAAACAGACTAGAATACAAGCCAATGTTCACTCATCCGTTCATAATGTTCAATGAATCAATGAAACATGTAGATGTCTACTGTATACTTGGGTACAAGCAGTATTTAATTACCACAGCATTAATAAATGACATCATTTTTTTTTTTTATGTCCTGTGTACACGTTTTACAAAAATGTGGGAGCCTTAGGCAGCACTTATATTGTTTTCCAGTAAAGGTCATGCCATATTTTTGAGAGGCTCCCAAGGGGATTTTGTTCAGAAAACCAGGGGATTTGAGTCACATTTACAAAAGGATATTCATCATTGCCATTTTGCGCAGTTAGCTTTTTTACCCTTTTTTTGCAACATCCAGAAGTATTTCATTTACACATCTTTAAGTCATTTGCATTTTTATTTGCAGAAAAATACATTTCATTTACCTTCCTCTAAAGTGGATAAAAAATATCTGCTGACTATCAGAAATGATGACTTTCAGACTAATGGAGAGAATGGAATGAATATCATTTTTTCCTTTTTTCAATTCCCAAATAGTCAATTTGTTCGCATTTGATCAAGAAGTATTAATTCATCACAGACTGTCTTTTTGTTAAAGTAAATAAACACGTTTTCTTTTGGCATTCATCAAAACATAATGTACATATTCATTGTATTAAATAAAGACTTAGTTATTTTCTCTGAGTTGTTTACTTCTTTTTTTTTTTTTAGATATTTTACTTCAAACAATAATGAAAAGTGAAACCACAGTTATAGTGTGTGAGTGAAACAGAAAGTTAAGAAACAACTCCGCAAGGGTGAAATGACTGTTTAAAAAAGGTTTGATAAATGCCAACAGGAAACCTTAACAACAAGTGATCAATTAATTTGAAGTAATGATCAAAGGCAAAGAAATATTACTATTTTGGAAAAGGAAGAAATTAATAATTTTCATTCCGTTCTCTTAGTGTCTGAACGTCATCATGGCTAATTGTATTAAGAATTTTTTAAAAGACTTTGGAGGAAGTTAAATTTAATTAACAGTATAACAGTATGACATGACAGTGTATCATAAGAATATGATAAATCATGACATAAAATAATTCTGTATAATTAAAAAGTTAGAGGTTTTCATAGCAAAATACATGTGAATACATTTTTTCGTACTTGCGTCTAAAAATACTTTGAAATTTCGCCAACTTAAACCTGCTAAAAAATTCCCCTGAATACTACAAAAATCCCCCTGAATTTTCAGCCTTTCTAAACAAATCCCCCTGAATGGTCTCCAGAAAATATGGCATGTATGGCATAAACTTAGTTTGAAGACTTCACACCAGGTTGTTCAAAAGTTATTTAAATGCCCATAATTTTTCTAGTAAAGGTCGCCATACATCTTCATGACCTTGACCTTTAAACCCGAAATCAGAAGGCTTAATCTCCTCACCATGAACAATAAGTTTGAAGACACTACACAAAGTTATTGATAAACAAGACGCCAATGCGGCAACGCCGCATTAAAGCCGGATTTTTTATTTGATGATGCAATTTTGCAAACCTAGGATTTGAGTTAGTGACATAGTATTTTTAACCAAAAAGACCCATATTTATACTTAGGCCAAAAAAAATAATTGTTTGTTTAGAGTAACCTTCCCAAAATTTCTAGGTAGGGTAGGTAGGCATTTTTTTTTTTTTTTTTTTTTTTCAAAATCTGTCGTAAGTTCAGAGTGTTTTCTTGCACATGGCAGTCTTTCCTACATTACTGTCATTGCCTGACTTTGTTTTATCATATAAACAATAATTCTGCAATAATATGCATTTATCCGCCCTTCGTAACTCTCTATTCGCTAACGAATATTTTTTTTGCTCAGAAACGGAAAAAAATAGTTAGGGTCGGCGCATTTTTATAGGTAAGGTCAGGTTACCCGAAACAGACATTTTTTTTTTTAGGCCTTATCGGAGGTATCGTTCATACAAATAACCTGATCAACAAAAACTATTCCATTTGTGTGAGGAAAAATGAACATTTTATAAATACATCAGCTTTTCCAATAAGATCTGGCCAAGAGACCTATTTTTTTACCTTAGATGACACACTTTATCATCTAATATTTCATGTACACACATATTTCTAAAGTTAATTAAAATTTTATTTCTTGAAATATATGGGTAGATATGAAATTCATGATTGGGATTTGTGTTTATGAAATAGTAATTGAATTTAGTTGTTGACTGATATTGATAGGTTTGGTAAGCATTGTGTAGGCATGATTATATGAAATGGTTAACCTTAAATGATAATGGTGAACACTTAAAAGGCAATCCCGACAGCTTTGTGGTGATCTGAGGTGACCCATATTCACAAATGTTTAAGACAACATGTAGACAAATATTCTGACCAAGTTTCATAAAGATTTGACAAAAATTAATGAATTTTTATGACCGTGAAATTCTTTCTCCTATGATTTGACCTTGTGACCTAGATTTTGACTGGGGATGACCCATATTAAAGAACTTTCACGATATTATGCAAACAAATATTCTGACCAAGTTTCATAAAGATTTCACAAAAAATGTTTAATTTTTGAAAAGATATTCCTAAGAGTTGACCTAGTGACCTATAATTTGACCCGGGATGACTAATATAAAAAATAAGCAAGATATTATGCAGACAAATATTCTGACCAAGTTTCATCAAGATATGAAAAAAAAATGTTGAATTTATGACATGGAAATATTTTTCCTAAGATTTGACCTTGTGACCTAGATTTTGACCCGGGTTGACCCATATAAAACAAGAGGGCCATGTTGGCCCTAAATTGCTCACCTGAGTAAAAGAGTTTAACCTTTGTAATCAATATAAATTTATATTTGTTCTCAAAGAATATTAAAAAACATACTGATCAAACATGTTGCCTGGATAATCACTGACAGGACTTGTCACAGTTGCCTGCACACTGACAGGACATGTCACAGTTTCCTGCACACTGACAGGATTTGTCGATTGACTGCATACTGGCAGGATTTCGTTCAGTTGTCTGCACACTGACAGGACTTGATGATTGACTGCAAACTGACAGAATTTGAATCTCATATCTGCACACTGACAGGAGTCACAGGACTACTTGTTCAGTTGCCTACACACTAACAGGACATGATAATTCACTGCACAATGACAGCACTTGGTACAGATACCTGCATACTGACAGGACTTTTTTCAATTGCCTGCACACTGACAGGACTTTGTTCAAATTCCTGCACACAAACAGGACTTTTAGTATAGATACACAAACAACAAACAGTGCACCATCCAATAAAATCAATAAACTGCCTTAAGCTCTAAAATTCAAATATCAGAACACATTCAGCACCTTCCACTAATATCATTGCTTCTTCCATCTAGATCAACATCACCTTACATCACGACTTAAATTGTGTTTAAATGCCATAAGTGATATGAGATAGAAGGGACAGCAATTCGCAGTCAAATCCAGACATTGGAAGATTGAAGAAACAGAGCGACTGAGATACAAGAGATCCGGGTGCGGTACCCTAGCTCTTTGAGAAGAGACCTCTTGGTTCTTTAACATGCTCGGTGTAAAGAACCTATACACGGAATACAACTTTCCTGGGTTGGACCAGTACTGAGTACACCACTTTTCCAAGCACTACCCTTTAAGTGCTGTGCGCCAAGCAAGGGAGCTACTTGTACCAGCTTTTAACGTCTTTTGGTATGACGTGGCCGGGGATCGAAACCCAAGACCTCCTGCTTCGTAGGCGGATGCCTTAACCACAAGGCCACTGAGACAGTCATTCAAAATCTAATTTTTCTTTAAATTCATTTAAGACTTATTAACTATCCACAAAGAAGATAAGATTGTAGCTTAAAATAATCTACAGGAAGTTCAATGGAAAAGTCTGAAGAATAAAGTGTATAATAATTATTTGAATTTATGAACCTAAACAAAGAACAATAATTACCTTTAAGGGACTATGTTGAAGACTTAATAAAACTTAAGATCAATTCCCTTGTTACTAAAAAAGTAGTGAAATCTCCAACAAAAAGGGAGACCATATAGCAAGACTAGCTGCCCTTGTTTCAAGAGTAAACTTAAAGCTGCACTCTCACAGATATACCATTTCTACAACTTTTTTATTTTTTGTCTTGGAAAAAGCAAATTTTTGCGTAAATATCTGCAAACCAATGATTTAAGATTGCTGACAAAAAAATCAGATCGTAGATTTTCATATACCGTTTCTAACAGTTTAAGAAAACTGCATAAAACATCAATTTTTGAACTAAAATATAAAAATCATCGATTTAATTTTTGTCAGCAGTCTTATATAACTGGTTTCCATAGAATATCGCAAAAATTGGCTTGTTCCAAGACAAAAAATTAAAAAGTTGTCAAAACGTTCAATCTGTGAGAGTGCAGCTATAACATAACTATCAGATTTTAATATTTTGGCCATTTTGTTGTTGTTTTTGTTGTTGATCAATCATGACCTTTGGTGTATTTTTGTAGAGGGTCACCCAAGGAAGCATTCTGTAAAGTTTAATTGAATTTAGACTTTAGGTAGTTTTAGATGAGATGTTTTTTTTAAAGCAAAATAGGAAGTTGATCATTTTGTTGCTGTTGTTGTTGTTGTTGATCAATTGTGACTCCTTGTTGTATTTTTGTAGAGGGTCACCCAAGAAAGCTTCCTGTAAAGTTTCATTGAATTTGGAGCGGTAGTTTCAGAAGAGATGTTTTTTTAAGCAAAACAGGAAGTCAGCCATTTTGTTGTTGTTGTTGTTGATCAATCTTGATCCCTTGTTGTATTTTTGTAGATGGTCACCCAAGGAAGCTTCCTGTGGATTTCATTGAATTTGGCCAGGTAGTTTCAGAGGAGAGGTTTTTTAAGCAATTGTTGACGGACAGACTGACTGACAGACGGACGGACGGATGCCGAACAAAGACCGATCACAATAGCTCACCTTGAGCACTGTGCTCTGGTGAGCTAAAAATATGCAAGATATAATGCAGACAAGCATTCTGACCATGTTTCATCAAGATTTGAAACAATAATTGTTGAAATTATTACCGTGAAATTTCTTCTAAAGATTTTACCTAGTAACCTAGTTTTTGACCTGAAATGACCCATATTCATATATATTCAAGATAACATGCCGACAAATAGTCTGACCAAGTTTGATAACCATTGGATGAAAACTCTTGATTTTATTACATAAAATGAAAACTTTAACGTAGAACTGTTAACGCCCGCCCAGTTTTTGCCTTTATAAAACCCGTAATTTTTCGATGAAAATTCCGGCTAAAATGTAAGTGTGACACTGACAATGACTAGAACAATGCAGCCAGCAAAAGTATTCCCTATGCTTTGTAGGTCACACAACTTGATTTCAAATGTCTAAGGAAAAGAAAATTAACACAAAACTACAACATATCATTCACCATATAAAGCCTAAAAGCTATTTGAAGCATCAAAGCTATGCACATGTTAACACAAACACAAGCCTTTACTCAAGTGTAACAAAGACTTCACATGTTAAAGTCTGTATACCCATGTCGAGAAAACAGAATAGTCTCAAACCTTTTTGCCCTATGCTAATCACAAAATACTTAAGCAGCAGACTGAAAATAACATAAAGGCGTTTAACGTATCAGTCAAGATATACTATTACAACAACAATGAGTTACTTTAATAAACCTTCAATTTGATTGTAAAGAGCAATTTTATGGTATTCATCTGACCAACATCTAACTTTGTACTAAACTGTGGTCAAGTATTGGGCAACTACCATGGTTTCCATATTGAAGTTGTATCTAAATGTCATCGGAAGTACACTTTATTACCTGAAATAGGTCCTGGCAGATTTCTAACTTATTATACATAAAAGCATCCAAGTTCATGGCAGAACGATAACCATAAAACAAACAAGGTAACAAATATGTGGATCTTAAATTGTCAAACCATGATAAGATAAAAACCTTAAAATAGGCCAGTGTAACTTTCCTTAAACACCAGCGAGCAAGAACCACCAGCCTAACTTGCGAGCAAGATCCACCCACCCTGACCTGTAGAGCTTACCATGTATTGTCAATCATGCTGCTTCCGCTGGAACGAGATAACTGTCCAAGCTGGCTCAATTGTGACAATGGTCCAACCTGGCTCAAACGTGGCAATGGTCCACACTGGCTTCCATCTGATATGCTCATTTTCTGGTCTTTTGTAGCTTGTATTGTTCCATTATCAGATACAGTGCACGCTGAATCCCCCCTAACGAAATCACTCAGGAAATCACCACTGTTCATACCATCATGATCACACTGAAAGTCAAAATTTTCAAGCAATCCACGACATGTTGATACATCTGAGGTCTCTTCATTACTTTGGAGAATCAGGCTGTCTGATTCATTTGTGTGTTTTTCCATCAACTGTATCTTGACTGGACTGATACTATTCTTGTCTGCACTCCCAGATTCAGAACTCCTGCTCAATCTTTCCTCACTTCCTGAACACTGTGATTTAGTTTTCTGATCTCCTGATGCAGACATGTCATAACTTGACGAATCTTGACTCATTCCCATCTTGACAGGAAAAAACATGTTTCGGTCCATAATACTTTCACAGTATGAACATGTTGCAGAGTCGCATGAGTCTGCCTCACAAGATGTTGCGTCTTCTAATGTCAGGAATATCTCACTTGCCTAAAACAAGAATTGAAAATTAGCTGTTATATGGGGAAGAAAAACACCAGATTGTTCGGCTGTTGATGATTATTGAATGTTTCACTTAATCCTTTAGTAAGACAAGGATCCTCTAGAAGGTTCTCATCCAACTTGCTTATGATGTACATTTGGTGATGATTGGACAAAGGCTTCTAAAGTTATCAATCAGACAAGACCAATTTTATGCAATTGAAGGGGGATAAATCTGGAATGACTCCAGTGATACACCTGGTTATCAAAAGATATCAGCCCATACACATTCAGACAAATTTGGTCATGATTGGACAAAGGCTTCTTAAGTTATTCAGTGAACAACATACTGGACAACAACAGCCCGCCTGCCCGTACACCGCAGATAAAACAATACCACATGTTGTTTTCTTTTTTTAAATGGGTGTATATTAACAATATGAAACAGTCAAGTGTGTATAGAATCCAAATTTTGATTTTATTTTTTTCAAATTTCTTCAGTTTAAAATTCAATTTAACTGGTGACACAAAATAAGGTTGTTGTGCCTTGCATTTATAATGGTTCATCATTCTGAAAGGTGATGAATTAAGAATAATTGATTTTCCAGGAAAACAAAACAAAACAAAGACTGATATATCTATGAACATAGTGTACATTATCAACACTGTTTACTTTGTAATACTGCAAACAGATACACTTTAATTTGACAAACGAATATCACTAAATACATCAGGGTTCTTTACTGATGGTCAATAGTTTTTTTAAATCTTAAAAGATTGCATTTAACCATGAAAGGGGAATTGTGTTTAAAGTGTTTTTCTACTTACCAGGTCTCTGTATAGAAGAGAGATTAACTGTACTATAACCACACCCCAGGCATCCTGAAATACAAGTAAACAACTGTACTATGACCACACCCCTAGTACCCTGAAATACAACAAGTAATCGAGTCTACTATAGCCACGTCCAAGGCATCTTGAAATAAAACAAGTAAATTAATCTACTGTGACCACACCCCAGATATCCTGAAATACAACAAGTAATCAACTCAACTATAGCCATGACCCAGGTATCCTGAAATACAACAAGCAATCAACTCAACTATAGCCATGACCCAGGTATCCTATAATACAACAAGCAATCAACTCAACTATAGCCATGACCAAGGCATCCTGAAATACAACAAGCAATCAACTCAACTATAGCCATGACCAAGGCATCCTGAAATACAACAAGCAATCAACTCAACTATAGCCATGACCCAGGTATCCTGAAATACAACAAGCAATCAACTCAACTATAGCCATGACCCAGGCATCCTGAAATACAACAAGTAATCAACTCAACTATAGCCATGACCAAGGCATCCTGAAATACAACAAGCAATCAACTCAACTATAGCCATGACCCAGGTATCCTATAATACAACAAGCAATCAACTCAACTATAGCCATGACCCAGGTATCCTGAAATACAACAAGCAATCAACTCAACTATAGCCATGACCCAGGTATCCTATAATACAACAAGCAATCAACTCAACTATAGCCATGACCCAGGTATCCTATAATACAACAAGCAATCAACTCAACTATAGCCATGACCCAGGTATCCTATAATACAACAAGCAATCAACTCAACTATAGCCATGACCAAGGCATCCTGAAATACAACAAGCAATCAACTCAACTATAGCCATGACCCAGGTATCCTATAATACAACAAGCAATCAACTCAACTATAGCCATGACCCAGGTATCCTATAATACAACAAGCAATCAACTCAACTATAGCCATGTCCCAGGTATCCTGAAATACAACAAGCAATCAACCAAAGCCTGAAAAACCAAAGCCTGAAAAACAGCAAGAAGTCAACTGGACTATAGTCAAGACCCAGGAATCCTGAAATACAACAAGCAATCAACTCAACTATAGCCATGACCCAGGTATCCTGAAAAACAACAAGCAATCAACTCAACTATAGCCATGACCCAGGTATCCTGAAATACAACAAGCAATCAACTCAACTATAGCCATGACCCAGGTATCCTGAAATACAACAAGCAATCAACTCAACTATAGCCATGACCCAGGTATCCTGAAATACAACAAGCAATCAACTCAACTATAGCCATGACCCAGGTATCCTGAAATACAACAAGCAATCAACTCAACTATAGCCATGACCCAAGTATCCTGAAAAACAACAAGCAATCAACTCAACTATAGCCATGGCCCAGGTATCCTGAAATACAACAAGTAATCAACTCAACTATAGCCATGACCCAGGTATACTGAAATACAACAAGCAATCAACTCAACTATAGCCATGACCCAGGTATCCTGAAAAACAACAAGCAATCAACTCAACTATAGCCATGACCCAGGTATCCTGAAATACAACAAGCAATCAACTCAACTATAGCAATGACCCAAGTATCCTGAAATACAACAAGCAATCAACTCAACTATAGCGATGACCCAGGTATCCTGAAATACAACAAGCAATCAACTCAACTATAGCCATGACCCAGGTATCCTGAAAAACAACAAGCAATCAACTCAACTATAGCCATGACCCAGGTATCCTGAAATACAACAAGCAATCAACTCAACTATAGCCATGACCCAGGTATCCTGAAATACAACAAGCAATCAACTCAACTATAGCCATGACCCAGGTATCCTGAAAAACAACAAGCAATCAACTCAACTATAGCCATGACCCAGGTATCCTGAAATACAACAAGCAATCAACTCAACTATAGCCATGACCCAGGTATCCTATAATACAACAAGCAATCAACTCAACTATAGCCATGACCCAGGCATCCTGAAATACAACAAGCAATCAACTCAACTATAGCCATGACCCAGGCATCCTGAAATACAACAAGCAATCAACTCAACTATAGCCATGACCCAGGTATCCTGAAATACAACAAGCAATCAACTCAACTATAGCCATGACCCAGGTATCCTATAATACAACAAGCAATCAACTCAACTATAGCCATGACCCAGGTATCCTATAATACAACAAGCAATCAACTCAACTATAGCCATGACCCAGGTATCCTATAATACAACAAGCAATCAACTCAACTATAGCCATGACCAAGGCATCCTGAAATACAACAAGCAATCAACTCAACTATAGCCATGACCCAGGTATCCTATAATACAACAAGCAATCAACTCAACTATAGCCATGACCCAGGTATCCTGAAATACAACAAACAATCAACTCAACTATAGCCATGTCCCAGGTATCCTGAAATACAACAAGCAATCAACCAAAGCCTGAAAAACCAAAGCCTGAAAAACAGCAAGAAGTCAACTGGACTATAGTCAAGACCCAGGAATCCTGAAATACAACAAGCAATCAACTCAACTATAGCCATGACCCAGGTATCCTGAAAAACAACAAGCAATTAACTCAACTATAGCCATGACCCAGGTATCCTGAAATACAACAAGCAATCAACTCAACTATAGCCATGACCCAGGTATCCTATAACACAACAAGCAATCAACTCAACTATAGCCATGACCCAGGTATCCTATAACACAACAAGCAATCAACTCAACTATAGCCATGACCCAGGTATCCTGAAATACAACAAGCAATCAACTCAACTATAGCCATGACCCAGGTATCCTGAAATACAACAAGCAATCAACTCAACTATAGCCATGACCCAGGTATCCTGAAATACAACAAGCAATCAACTCAACTATAGCCATGACCCAGGTATCCTATAACACAACAAGCAATCAACTCAACTATAGCCATGACCCAGGCATTCTGAAAAACAACAAGCAATTAACTCAACTATAGCCATGACCCAGGTATCCTGAAATACAACAAGCAATCAACTCAACTATAGCCATGACCCAGGTATCCTATAACACAACAAGCAATCAACTCAACTATAGCCATGACCCAGGTATCCTATAACACAACAAGCAATCAACTCAACTATAGCCATGACCCAGGTATCCTGAAATACAACAAGCAATCAACTCAACTATAGCCATGACCCAGGTATCCTGAAATACAACAAGTAATCAACTCAACTATAGCCATGACCCAGGTATCCTATAACACAACAAGCAATCAACTCAACTATAGCCATGACCCAGGCATTCTGATATACAACAAGCAATCAACTCAACCAAAGCCTGAAATACAGCAAGAAGTCAACTGGACTATAGTCAAGACCCAGGCATCCTGAAATACAACAAGCAATGAACTCGACTATAGCCATGACACAGGCATCCTGAAATACAACAAGCAATCAACTGGACTATAGCCAAGACCCAGGCATCCTGAAATACAACAAGCAATCAACTGGACTAAAGCCAAGACCCAGGCATCCTAAAATACAACAAGAGGGCCATGATGGCCCTAAATCGCTCACCTGAGTAAAAGAGTTTAACCTTTGTTATTAATATAGCTTGTTTCTCAAAGAATATTGAACAAGAGCTGTCAAAGTATGTGACAAATGCCCCCCAATGTGACATTGATCTATGAACAAGTACATAAAAAGTTGATCTTGCCTTTATGTGTCAAATACATATTGCAAGTTATATTAAATTGCCTCTGAGCATAGAAAAAAACCCAATCATACTAAATGACAGCCAACACTCTTTATGTCCTCATTTTCAGCATTCCATTGTGAATAAACACTTAGTGTATCTTTTACCTTAGAGGTAGGGACATGGGTTTTGCACATGACACATTGTCTTGGTATGTCGAAAACATATGGCAAGTCATTTTAAAATCTGTCCATATAAGAGAAAGTCACAGCGCGGACACGACAGCCTATATTTTCCTTCAGGTTGCCATGGCAACCAGAGTTCTGCATGGAATTATTTTTTTTGAACAATTTTGAAAAAGCACCAACCAAGGATCATTCCTATGAAGTTTCATCAAAATTGTCCAAGCGGTTTAGGAGAAGATGATTATAACCAATTGTTGACATTTTCCTTTAGGTTGCCATGGCAACCGGGCCAAACAAAATTATGTGAACAAATTTAAGAGAGGTCCATGCAAGGACACTTCAAACCAAATTTGCTGAAGATCTATCAAGGGGTTCATGCGAAGAAAATGTTAAGTTTTTTTTACTAATTTTAGCTCTGGTGGCCCTTAAAAGGGACCAAACAAAATTATTTGAAAGACCTGACAGAGGCCCATGCTAGGATGCTTCAGACTTGAAGATCCATCAAGCAGTTAATAAGATCAAGTTGTTTAAAGGTTTTTCTATTTTTTGCTCTGGTGACCCCTAAAAGGGGCCAAACAAAACCATTTGAACAAAGTTGAGAGAGGACCATGTAAGGATGCTACATATCAAGTATGGAGTCATTCTGACCTTTACTTTCAGAGGAAAAGACGTTTAAGTGACAAGACAATGTAAAAACAAATGACCCCTGAGCAAGGCCAATTTGACCCCAGGACAATAATTTGAATACCTTTGGTGTAGGTCCACTAGGTAACACTATATACCAAATATGAAAGCTCTAGGTCTTATATTTTGGAGAAGAGGATTTTTAAAGTTTTATTTTATAAGACTATATAAAAATATTGAAAACCTAAGCCTATGAACACGGGGCGTGGCCAATTTTGACCCCAGGGCTAAAGTTTGAACAATCTTAATAGTGGTGCGATAAACAATATAGAGATTACCCATGACCACCCAGGGGCGGGGCCAATTTTGACCCCAAGGCCATAATTTGAACAATCTTTGTAGAGGTCCACTTGACGATGAATCATACCAAATATCTAAGCTCTAGTCCAAGTAAGTTCAAAGGAGAAGATTTTTGAAGTTTTCACTATAAACATATAGAGAATACCCTAACCCCCCGGGGCAGGGCCAATTTTGACCCCAAGGCCATAATTTGAACAATCTTTGTAAAGGTCCACTAGACGATGAATCATGCCAAATATCTAAGCTCTAGTCTAAGTAAGTTCAGAGGAGAAGATTTTTGAAGTTTTAACTATAAACATATAGAGCATACCCATGACCTCCCGGGGCGGGGCCAATTTTGACCCCAGGGCCATAATTTGAACAAACTTTGTATAGGTCCACTAGACGATGAATCATGACAAATATCTAAGCTCTAGGCCAAGTAAGTTCAGAGAAGATTTTTTAAGTTTTTTTAGAGAAAACCCATGACCCCCCGGGGCGGGGCCAATTTTGACCCAAGGGCCATAATTTGAACAATCTTGGTAGAGGACCATTTGGTGATCCTACCTACCATATATCAACGGCCTAAGCCTTGTGGTTTGGGAGAAGAAGATTTTTAAAGTTTTTCCTTTCCATTGCCATGGCAACCAGAGTTCTGCATGGATTTCAATTCTTTGAACAATTTTCAAAGGGGACCACCCAAGGAACATTCCTGTGAAGTTTGGATGAAATTGGCTAAGGGGTTTATGAGGAGATGTCGTTTAAAGTAAAAGTTTACGGACGGACGGACGGACGGACGGACGCCGGACAAATTGTGATCACAAAAGCTCACCTTGTCACTATGTGACAGGTGAGCTAACAAGCAATTGACTGGACTATAGCCAAGACCCAGGCCACCTGAAATACAACAAGCAATCAACTGGACTATAGCCAAGACCCAGGCCACCTGAAATACAACAAGCAATCAACTGGACTATAGCCAAGACCCAGACATCCTGAAATACAACAAGCAATCAACTGGACTATAGCCAAGACCCAGGCATCCTGAAATACAACAAGCAATCAACTGGACTATAGCCAAGACCTAGGTATCCTGAAATACAACAAGCAATGAACTGGACAATAGCCACGATCCAGGTATCCTGAAATACAACAAGCAATCAACTGGACTATAGCCACGACCCAGGCATTCTAAAAGTAATCATTCAGTAAATGTGTACAAATAGGGTTGGAACACCAAGAAGCGGATGGTGATGTTTATACTGCAATATCTGTATCAGGATATATTGCAATAAGTGCTTTCTTAAATATTCTTTAACTGGTTTCAATAAAAAAACACCATGTCCCTACTTTCTTCCAGACAATATGTATATTTATATTTTTTACGCGATATGCAAGTAACCTCGACCCATAGTCATGATTTAAGACATTTCATTAAAATGATATAAGTGTTTTCTTAATCTATTATCATAATTATTTAATATTTTTCTATTACAGTTGAATATCTATTGAAAGTATTATTTATTCATTTATTGCATACTATGAAACAATACTAAAGTTATTCAGGGTTACATGCAACTTGTACAGTAAAATAGGATCGTTCTTTTATCCCATTAATGCACTATTAAAATATATTTACTTCTGTTTTTGATAGAAGAAGTCTTGGCTTTAACTATTTTTACATTTTTTTTACATAATATGTCTGTCATTGTCTGACATTGGGAATTCTTTCAAGTATAAGCAAAGGTAAATGCTTTAAAACATCTGTTCAAAGGGGAGTAAAAGCTGTATAAGTCAACCATATCAGTAAAGCAGACCACTGAAAATGTTCTCTGCCATGCTTTTGAATTCTCCTGACCAGTTAAAAAATGTTTACATCTCGTGATCGCACAATGTAATTAATTATTTTATTATTATCTTGTAATACTTCATTACAATCTGGAGCTTGCACCTAAGAAAACCCTGCTAGTTTATGTCCATTAAAAAGGATAACAAAATGTATTCATCACAAATACATCATTGTGTAAAGTTTTCATCCTAAGATGCTAAGAATTTGCTGCTTTGGACTACTTTGTCAGTGCTTCTAAACGTCACACATAAACTAGCTTGGTATTGATTTTTAACTTTATCAGGCTTAGAATCCATGGAAACACAGGCAATTTGAGATGAAACATTTTACAGTCTTTAAATCAATCTTCACCTCATTTTGTCATCATTTTTAACAAACTCAGAATGGGTAAACTTCATGCCAGTTATCTGAACATTTTCTGAGCATTCCACTCAGGAAGTATGGGATTTTTATGAGATGAAAAAAATAAGTGAAGCAATTTAAAACAGCAATTACGGGATTTAATGAAACACTTACACGGAACTTTATATCGGCTTATTGATCATGCCATCTCTTTCAAAATCAAGTTCTATCTTGCTTTCCAAATGTGCTCTCTCTATAATAAATCTTATGAAGCTGCCCTTTTTCAAATATGAATGACTGGGTCTAAAATAATGTAATCTTTTCTATATCAGCTGGTATAAAATGTATCAATCCCAAAAACCCTGTGGTTCTAACCTAACTCAAGACCTGACCTAGTAATACAAATGCATGGGATAACATGATGAATGAAAATAAGTTGAAAAAATGGTTGTGGGAATGACATTTGCATAAAATTCCAACATATCTGCAATGGACATTCTTCGTTATAAAAGTTATTTGTATTTTCTATTTCTGTTGATGGCAATAAGTAATATGCAATGTCAGCTACTCAAAAACCAAGAATTTCACAGTATTTGATGTGTTGCCTGTTTGTTATACATAAAACATTATATTAAATGCTAATATGAAGCACCCATCATAGACATACAAGTCAATGCAATACCAACCTTAAGTTATTGAAACCTAAACTATGCAGTCAAATGAGAACTGATAAAAATACCCTTCAACAATAAAGTCTGTCTTTGGTCACTGATTTACATCACCTTACAACATGTATGTCTTCAATCAATGACTTACATCACCTTACAACATGTCTGTCTTCAACCAATGACTTACATCACCTTACAACATGTCTGTCTTTGATCAATGACTTACATCCCCTTACAACATGTATGTCTTCAACCAATGACTTACATCACCTTACAACATGTCTGTCTTTGATCAATGACTTACATCCCCTTACAACATGTATGTCTTCAACCAATGACTTACATCACCTTACAACATGTCTGTCTTTGATCAATGACTTACATCACCTAACAACATGTCTGTCTTTGATCAATGACTTACATCACCTAACAACATGTCTGTCTTTGTTCACTGACTTACATCACCTTACAACATGTCTGTGTTTGATCACTGACTTACATCCCCTTACAACATGTATGTCTTCAATCAATGACTTACATCACCTAACAACATGTCTGTGTTTGACCACTGACTTACATCACCCTACAACATGTCTGTGTTTGATCACTGACTTACATCCCCTTACAACATGTCTGTCTTCAACCAATGACTTACATCACCTAACAACATGTCTGTCTTTGATCAATGACTTACATCACCTAACAACATGTCTGTCTTTGTTCACTGACTTACATCACCTTACAACATGTCTGTGTTTGATCACTGACTTACATCACCTTACAACATGTCTGTCTTCAACCAATGACTTACATCACCTAACAACATGTCTGTCTTTGATCAATGACTTACATCACCTAACAACATGTCTGTCTTTGTTCACTGACTTACATCACCTTACAACATGTCTGTGTTTGATCACTGACTTACATCCCCTTACAACATGTATGTCTTCAATCAATGAGTTTCATCACCTTACAACATGTCTGTGTTTGACCACTGACTTACATCACCCTACAACATGTCTGTGTTTGATCACTGACTTACATCCCCTTACAACATGTCTGTCTTCAATCAATGACTTACATCACCTAACAACATGTCTGTCTTTGATCAATGACTTACATCACCTAACAACATGTCTGTCTTTGATCAATGACTTACATCACCTAACAACATGTCTGTCTTTGTTCACTGACTTACATCACCTTACAACATGTCTGTATTTGGTCACTGACTTACATCACCTTACAACATGTCTGTCTTTGGTCACTGACTTACATCACCTAACAACATGTCTGTCTTTGGTCACTGACTTACATCACCTAACAACATGTCTGTCTTTGGTCACTGACTTACACCACCTTACAACATTTCTGTATTTGGTCACTGACTTACACCACCTTACAACATGTCTGTATTTGGTCACTGACTTACATCACCTTACAACATGTCTGTCTTTGGTCACTGACTTACATCACCTTACAACATGTCTGTCTTTGGTCACTGACTTACATCACCTAACAACATGTCTGTCTTTGGTCACTGACTAACATCACCTTACTACATGTCTGTCTTTGGTCACTGACTTACATCACCTTACTACATATCTGTCCTTGACCACTGACTTACATCACCTTACTACATGTCTGTCCTTGACCACTGACTTACATCCCCTTACAACATGTCTGTCCTTGACCACTGACTTACATCACCTTACAACATGTCCGTCCTTGACCACTGACTTACATCACCTTACTACATGTCTGTCCTTGACCACTGACTTACATCACCTTACAACATGTCCGTCCTTGACCACTGACTTACATCACCTTACTACATGTCTGTCCTTGACCACTGACTTACATCACCTTACAACATGTCCATCCTTGACCACTGACTTACATCACATTACAACATGTCCGTCCTTGACCTCTAACATCACCTTACAACATGCCCGTCTTTGACCACTGATTTACATCACCTTACAACATGTCTGTCCTTGACCACTGACTTACATCACCTTACTACATGTCTATCCTTGACCACTGACTTACATCACCTTACTACATGTCTGTCCTTGACCACTGACTTACATCACCTTACAACATGTCTGTCCTTGACCACTGACTTACATCACCTTACAACATGTCTGTAATCACTGACTTACATCACCTTACAACATGTCTGTATTTGATCACTGACTTACATCACCTTACAACATGTCTGTATTTGATCACTGACTTACACCTTACAACATGTCTGTATTTGATCACTGACTTACATCACCTTACAACATGTCTGTATTTGATCACTGACTTACATAATCCTATAACATGTCTGTATTTGATTACTGACTTACATTACCTTACAACATGTCTGTCATACATGCAATCACAACATACCGGAAGTTATGTTATGTAAGTATCAATACATTTTGCGTGTTAAGTAACTCTCATACATCACATTACGTCGCACCAAAATCCCTACATTCTCCAGCCCACGAATGATATTAAGGTATATTCCCATAAAGTCTATTTAGCATCCACTACTTCCAGCAGGTATATGTCTTGAATACGTCACCAAAATCCCTACATTCTCCAGCCCACGAATGATATTAAGGTATATTCCCATAAAGTCTATTTAGCATCCACTACTTCCAGCAGGTATATGTCTTGAATACGTCATTACTGGTAATGAGTTTGTCTACAACTGCAAGGTACCACTGCAACCTAGATTTGAAATCATCCTGGAAAATCACAATGTCCCCTCTGCGGATCCTCTGGTGGTGGGTCACACTTTTCGTCTGGCAGTTGTTCAATGAAACCTCTGTTTTCGTTCCTGTATGATATCCCCATAGTTGTTCCGACATTCTCCGGTATGGGACATTGTGATGGATTCGGATGGCCAAACAAGTCATGGTTAGACGACTTTCGGGCACTTGTAAGGAATGAGGCAGTTGGTTGAAAGGTAAGTTGTTCCTGTGTCTGACCAGTCTCCATAATCTCTAGTTCTTTGTTAATCACTCCGTGAAGTTCAGAGAATGTCCAACTTCCTGTTCCTGTTCCATGTTTTCTGGTTAAATGATACCTCGTTTCCGGTAGAAGCCCCTCAAGGATTATGAAAATAAGTAGTTCCCACAACTGTCTTCATCTAACGACTAGAGACCTCTGATCATAGTTTCTAGTCGATCGTAGAAATCATGGAGCTCACTAACATTGTTGGAAGGGGAAGGCAACTGTTGAAGTGTCTGCATGTAAGCAGATAATATTTTGAGATTTTGTCCAAAAAGTTCGGTCAACAAATTCAGAGCTGTAGTTAGCATTGGTTAACCTGAATCCTTTAATTGTTTTCGCTGCATCCCCTTCTAGCAAAGATTTTGAATACCCAAATTTATGCACGTCGAATAACATAGGATTTCTGTGAATGGTTGACTCGAATGAATCCCAAAATGTTTGCCACATTACAAGTTCACCGTTGAAAGAGGGAAGGGACAGTTTCGGCAATTTGTGGTAGTATGAAGGTGTGATGACTTGTTGCAATGACTCTCGATCGGCTCTTCTGGTCAAGATGACTGGTTTACATTTCCGTATTCTTCTTGAGTGTTGATGGCAGCAGTGGCTTCGACGGGAAGTGTAGTTGTATTGGCGGAGGTAGCTTAGTCTGATGGTGCTCCTGAAACATCAGGGGTTATAGCGGCATATGTAGTGGAAGGGATAACTGACGTTGGCTTAGCTAAATGCCTTTTCTCTCTCTGCAGTCAAAGTTTCAAACGTAAATAATAAGCGTTCGTCTCTTTTATCTCACGTCTAGTGTTGTCAACATCCGTTTATGATACATTTTTATCGTCAAGAATTTTAATTGCATCGATAATTCCATCAATTGAAAAGACAATAAATTTAATGTCATCTGATTCATTACCCTCCTTTGCAGTTTCAAGCTGTTCAAAATGATCTTCCAGGGATTCTCTGTCGCCGTTTCTCAGCTCTATGAGCTTCTGTAAATTCATGATCAATCCCAGTCACGGCACCAAAATGATTGGGGTGATCATCAATACTGCCAGAGGTGTGAATGTGATGACAATACACTAAACACGCGTCAATTGTCATTTAGGGACATATCGTCAGGTACCATAAAAAGACCCCGTAATTTTACAATAACTGGCTTAATAAGACACGTGACACACAAAATTAAACTATTTTCAGTAAATTTGAATGCCTTTGCCAATTAAGGAATAAACTAGTTCCCGAGTTGCTTTGGTTTTTCCATAGTTTTATTTAGTAGAGGTCAATCTCAGAACGAGGCTGCTCGTAAAAATTCTACGGAAAGACCTTCCATTGGCGCATAACGCCATTTGACCAGAATCCATCTAAGTTTATGTTGTTTACAAATATGAAGGCAGAGGAATATAAATAAAAATATTTTGTTTTTTCTTTGTTTATAATGTATTACTTTTTGTACTATGAAATGGGTATTTCAGAGGCTCATTTGGTGAATTTTAGGTTCCGCCCCGCGTAATGGTTAAGACAAAAAAAGGGCTCAAATGCCACGCTATTACTTGAGCAAATATTATAGCAGTTTAATACAACTATAATAAGATTATTTTGGTTATCGAATATTCATTCGAAAGAATTACCAAATTTTCGAATATCAATTTTGCCATTCGTTTGCATCCCTCATTAAAAGTTATACATACAATCACAACACACAGGAAGTTACGTTACGTAAGTATCAATACATTTCACGCGTTACGTCACTCTCGTACATCACATTTAGTCGCGCCAAAATCTTAACAATTTTCATACCTTGTATATTTGCTTTAAATGCATTTTTTGAAGTATTTACATTGATAAATTCAATGCACTCCATTTTTTTTTACTATTTTAAGAATTTTGTAAATTGCAAATCATGGGTATCAAAGATGCGTAAAACGTTTACAGCGTAGGTTTAAAGGCATTCCTTACATTTTTCATGGAAATTTTCACAATGTTGCAAGTTATACTAGTCTTACTACCAATAAAATAATTATATTCTATTGATCACACGCTTGATGTCACAGGTCGTGTCAAAATGTTGGCCATGTTGGATAAACAAAACATCATCTGGCTTGTATAAACAAAGGCCATAAATCATTTTATGAGACATATGTGTCACTTCTGTTAGTATCTTGATAAAAAAAATGTGCATCTGCTTCTACATTTTGAAAGTAAGTACAATATGTTATAAAAATAATGACTATCCTGATTGTAAAACTTAGACATGACTCAATTTTACATCATCAGCAGTTTAAGAACTAATTTCTGCCGTTGTCGACTACGGTTTAAAACAAAATTACCGAATAATGGCATTTATATTTCAGTGATTATGACTGGCGAATCTGAACATTCTGACTTTGATGAAAGTGATGGTGAGTATGATGTCGTGATGGTGAACTCTATGGTTCTAAACGTCACATGCACACAGGTACGCCAAAAAATGAGGATTTTGATGATCAAACCCAATAATGATAACGCCTGGACATCCACTAAACGTTTGGAAAACAACAACATCGTGTAGGCCTCATTTAGTACTAGAATAATAACTGTATTTTCTCATTGTAATTTGTATAATTACCGAATGTTATACTATGACTGCGGTTCAACTTTTATATATATATATTTCTTCTGTTTCATATCTAATGTTTCATGTTCCTTTGTTATGAATAATGTTCTTATTCTTTCCATTTCTGTTTCAATTCATGTTTTATTAAATCAATTATTATAATAATATGTTATTATTTAATTATTTTTGCTAAGTTTGATACATTTAAGAGTAATAAAATCAAAATTTCATAAAATTTTGACATGTCTGTTTGTTTATAAATAGTATGCAGAAATAATTTAGACCACATAATAGAATTCATATCACTGGATTGGAAATTTAATTATCTACAAATTTTCATTGATTACTAACTGATCAAACCAAAAGAAATACTAAGAAAATAAGGTTTGTTACATGTGCTAAGGGTCAATATTCCTATAATAACCACTTATCTCCTATGAAATAGGGGTATGGATATGCACTGATAAGCCCTACACTGGCAAGCCTGATATGGCTTGGTTTGACATGAAGTAAAGGGTTAATGGAAATATATTATCACATAGTTTTCTTGCAAATGTTTCCATAGTAACCATGTTCATAATCATGATTTAATTGAACAAAATTCAAAGAGTGCTTTATAAATGGCCCAAATCTTACATTTATTTTTTTCAAACTATTTATCCAAATATTATATGTTCTATAACGATTTCATAATAGGATGAAAACTATTATTGAAGCCAGTTGAAATATTAACATAATTATTGTGAGTGATGTTTCAAAATGTTTTTTCATTGACACAATCTACATTATCACTTAATGGCAGAGCTTTCCTCAATTCTCAAGATGTCTTAAAATTCTGCAACAAGCATTTTTGTACACCTGTTTCCCAACATAATTCTATATAGAACTGGTGGCCCCTAGGGTAACCATTTGAACACAAGAGGGCCATGATGGCCCTAAAACACTCACCTAAGCAAAGGGCCACAACTCTGTGATAAAGCATTAATAAAAATGTTGCAATTTAAACATATCTTTACTGATGACGATGCCTTGTTTTATATTTGTTAAGGGTCATGCAATGAAGCTATCTGTACAGTTTCAATGAATTACGCCTGGTAGTTTCAGAGTTTTTTTTTTAAAGCAAAACAGTAAGTCGGCTATTTTGTTGCTGTTGTTGTTGATCAATCTCAATGCCTTGTTGTATTTTTGTAGAGGGTCATGCAATGAAGCTTCCTGTAAAGGTTCATTGAATATAGCCTGGTAGTTTCAGAGGATATGTTTTTTAAACCAAAACAGGAAGTTGGCCAGATTGTTGTTGTTGTTGATCAATTGTGACCCTTTGTTGTATTTTTGTAGAGGGTCACCCAGGGAAGCTTCCTGTAAAGTTTCATTGAATATGGAGTGGTAGTTATAGAGGAGATGTTTTTTTAAAGCAAAATAGGAAGTCATCAATTTTGTTGTTGTTGCTGTTGTTGTTGATCAACCCATACCCCTTGTTGTCTTTATATAGAGGGTCACCCAAGGAAGCTTCCTGTAAAGTTTCATTGAATTTGGACTGGTAGTTTCAAAGGAGAGGTTTTTGAAAGCAAAACAGGAAGTCGGCCATTTTGTTGTTGTTGTTGTTGATCAATCATGACCCCTTGTTGTATTTTTGTAGAGGGACACCCAAGGAAGCTTCCAGTAAAGTTTCATTAAATTTGGACTGGTAGTTTCAGAGGAGATGTTTTTTTAAAGCAAAACAGGAAGTTGGCCATTTGTTGATGTTGTTGTTGTTGATCAATCGTGACCCCTTGTTGTATTTTTGTAGAGGGTCACCCAAGGAAGCTTCCTGTAAAGTTTTATCGAATTTGGACTGGTAGTTTCAGAGGAGATGTTTTTTTAAAGCAAAACAGGAAGTCAGCCATTTTGTTGTTGTTTCTGTTGTTGTTGTTGATCAACTGTGACCCCTTGTCACCCAAGGAAGCTTCCTGTCAAGTTTAATTGAATTTTGACTAGTAGTCAGACTGCCCAAACAGGTCAGAGTGTAAGTGTAGACGACTGCAGTATTGTGTATGTTAATTTTCGTGCCAAAATATTGTAAAATTTTATGTTCAGTTTATAAGTGATTTAACACTTTGGGAATGTTATTTTTTATGATGTTTTGAAAGGTTTATTATATATCTTTAAGACTAACAAAAAACCCTGATTAGTGGGATGTCAATTAGCAAAAAAAGCTGATTAGTGGTCTTTTGTACAGTACTGGTAACTTAGCCAAGATCTTGGCTGAGGTGTTAAAACCCTAAACAACCTCGGATTAATTGATCTTAATCTCATTGCCTAATTGTCTCATCAGATTCCGATATGAGTATCATGCTGTGCAGTTTTTGAAATTTCATGATAGTATTGAACCCTAAATGGTCCAAAGCCAATAAACCAATTCACAGGAAATCGGCCCCTACTGCGACACCAATGCAATTAGCAGGAGATGCACAGCAGGGGATTATAATGCCAAATATTCCTTAAACTAGACCTTTAAGTAATTAGACAAGTTGTTTATTGCATCATGTTGTTTAAAGTAACAGATTATTAGGGTATTTTAGGATGATTGATTGAATTTTGAGATTTTTAAACAAAAATAATAAGGCCATTTATTTTTTCAAGAGCGGTAGATTTCGATGGTAGAGTGGTATAGCAGTAAAGGGGTCTCAAATGTGGTATATTTTACATAGGGCCGGTAAAGTTCACATGTCTGCTTGACCCCTTCCCCATCAAAGCAATCCAAAGCTAGTTCTTCATGTAAGCTATCTACTCACATAGTTTTATGACACCAGTGCTCTTATAACCTTATTAACAATTATTTCAAATAATAAAATAATAACTATGTTGTTGTTGCTGTTGTAGTTGTTGGCTGCAGTGTGGGCGACCAGTGTAAACATTTGAACAAACTTGGACCCCTTGATAGTGCTTTATAAATAAGATCTAAACTGTTAATGAAAATTATATTTTTTAAGATTTCTTTCTTTTCTTAGCTCTATGGCCTCTAGTGTGCAACAGGCCTGAAAAATTTGATCAATTTTGAAAGAGACCATTGCCATGATGTTTCTGATTAAAGTGAAAAAAATGTAATTTGAAGCCAATTTGTTTTCAACAAGGTGATCACAAAAGCTCACCTTGAGCACTTTGTGCTCAGGTGATGTTATAAAAAAGAAAAGCACTAGATGATGACAAAATGGCGTACCTTTTGTTTTGAGTTGAGCAAGAGAAGAAGAACTTCCTCCAATCCGCACTCCAGCAGCAGCCTATAAAAAGCAGACAAAACATTGTAGTACAGTCATAATTAACATAGTATAAATACAGGAGATCAGCAGATGTAGTACAGGCACATCTATACACATTATCAATACAGGAGATCAGCAGATGTAGTACAGACACAGCTATAAACACTACCAATACAGGAGATCAGCAGATGTAGTACAGATACAGCTATACAAACTACCAGTACAGGTGATCAGCAGATGTAGCACAGGTGATCAGCAGATGTAGTACAGGCACAGCTATACACACTACCAATACAGGTGATCAGCAGATGTAGTACAGACACAGCTATACACACTACCAATACAGGTGATCAGCAGATGTAGTACAGGCACAGCTATACACACTATCAATACAGGAGATCAGCAGATGTAGTACAGATACAGCTATACACACTATCAATACAGGAGATCAGCAGATGTAGCACAGGCACAGCTATACACACTATCAATACAGGTGATCAGCAGATGTAGTACAGGCACAGCTATACACACTATCAATACAGAATATCAGCAGATGTAGTACAGGCACAGCTATACACATTATCAATACAGAAGAGCAGCAGATGTAGCACAGACACAGCTATACACACTATCAATACAGGTGATCAGCAGATGTAGCACAGGCACAGCTATACACACTATCAATACAGGTGATCAGCAGATGTAGCACAGGCACAGCTATACACACTATCAATACAGGTGATCAGCAGATGTAGTACAGGCACAGCTATACACACTATCAATACAGGTGATCAGCAGATGTAGCACAGACACAGCTATACACACTATCAATACAGGTGATCAGCAGATGTAGTACAGGCACAGCTATACACACTATCAATACAGGTGATCAGCAGATGTAGTACAGGCACAGCTATACACACTATCAATACAGGTGATCAGCAGATGTAGCACAGGCACAGCTATACACACTATCAATACAGGTGATCAGCAGATGTAGCACAGGCACAGCTATACACACTATCAATACAGGTGATCAGCAGATGTAGTACAGACACAGCTATACACACTATCAATACAGGTGATCAGCAGATGTAGCACAGACACAGCTATACACACTATCAATACAGGTGATCAGCAGATGTAGCACAGGCACAGCTATACACACTATCAATACAGGTGATCAGCAGATGTAGCACAGGCACAGCTATACACACTATCAATACAGGTGATCAGCAGATGTAGCACAGGCACAGCTATACACACTATCAATACAGGTGATCAGCAGATGTAGCACAGGCACAGCTATACACACTACCAATACAGGTGATCAGCAGATGTAGTACAGACACAGCTATACACACTATCAATACAGGAGATCAGCAGATGTAGTACAGATACAGCTATACACACTATCAATACAGGTGATCAGCAGATGTAGTACAGACACAGCTATACACACTATCAATACAGGAGATCAGCAGATGTAGCACAGGCACAGCTATACACACTATCAATACAGGAGATCAGCAGATGTAGTACAGGCACAGCAATACACACTACCAATACAGGTGATCAGCAGATGTAGCACAGACACAGCTATACACACTATCAATACAGGTGATCAGCAGATGTAGCACAGACACAGCTATACACACTACCAATACAGGTGGTCAACAGATGTAGCAGAGGCACAGCTATACACACTATCAATACAGGTGATCAGCAGATGTAGCACAGGCACAGCGATACACACTACCAATACAGGTGATCAGCAGATGTAGCACAGACACAGCAATACACACAATAATACAGGAGAGCAGCAGATGTAGCACAGACACAGCTATACACACTATCAATACAGGTGATCAGCAGATGTAGTACAGATACAGCTATACACACTATCAATACAGGAGATCAGCAGATGTAGCACAGACACAGCTATACACACTATCAATACAGGTGATCAGCAGATGTAGAACAGACACAGCTTTACACACTATCAATATAGGTGATCAGCAGATGTAGTACAGGCACAGCTATACACATTATCAATACAGGAGATCAGCAGATTTAGTACAGACACAGCTATACACACTATCAATACAGGAGATCAGCAGATGTAGTACAGATACAGCTATACACACTACCAGTACAGGTGATCAGCAGATGTAGCAGAGGCACAGTTATACACACTACCAATACAGGTGATCAGCAGATGTAGTACAGGCACAGCTATACACACTACCAGTACAGGTGATCAGCAGATGTAGTACAGACACAGCGATACACAGGCACAGCTATTCACACTACCAGTACAGGTGATCAGCAGATGTAGTACAGACACAGCTTTACACATTATCAATACAGGTGATCAGCAGATGTAGTACAGGCACAGGTATACACATTATCAATACAGGAGATCAGCAGATGTAGTACAGACACAGCTATACACACTACCAATACAGGTGATGAGCAGATGTAGTATAGGCACAGCTATACACACTCAATACAGAAGAGCAGCCGATGTAGTACAGGCACAGCTATAAAAACAGAAATAGTGTTGTTTTAGCAGCTTTATATATTGATATCCGATTAATGACTCTCTTCATGCTGGTAATTGATTAAGTCAGTGTTCTTGATGCAGGGTAATTATTTTGGATGATTTTTTTTTTTAATCGACTGTTTTTGGCAGTTTGCACTATGGGGAATCAGTAGGCTCTCCAGCAATACCTCTGAAAACAAGAGCGGTCACAGACAGCTATATCCCCTGCCTCATGGGGGCTTTTTTTGTAACGAAAGCCAATCAATGGTAAGGGTAGTTTCTCAGGAACATAAGAAATGCGTAAAATTAAGAAAATAAAGAAAGGGCAATAACTCTTCCTAAAATGGTTGAATTGCGAAAGCCCGACAATATGCGCTGCTTCACTATATAGTCATCAATCTGTGAAAGTTTGGTAGAAATTGCATGAAAAACGTAGAGGATTTGTGAAGAAACCAATTTTAAATGTAAAATAAACAAAGGGCAATAACTCTTTCAAAAATAGTCAAATCGCAAAAGCCTGACAATATGAGCTGTCTCACTATATAGTCATCAATCTGTGAAAGTTTGGTAGAAATCGCATTAAAAATGTAAGAGGAGTTGCGAAGAAACAAATTTTAAATGTAAAATAAACAAAGGGCAATAACTCTTTCAAAAATGGCCGATTCGCGAAAGCCCGACAATACCCACTACGTCACTATTATGTCATCAATCTGTGAAAGTTTGGTAGAAATTGCATGAGAAACGTAAGAGGAGTTGCGAAAAAACCCAATTTTAAATGTAAATTAAGCAAGGGGCAATAACTCTTTCGAAAATTGTCGAATCAAGAAGGCCCGATAATATGCACTGTGTAACTATATAGTCATCAATCTGTGAAAATTTGGTAGAAATTGCATGAAAAAAGTAAGAGGAGTTGCGAAGAAACCAATTTTAAATGTAAAATAAGCAAAGGGCAATAACTCTTTCAAAAATGGTCAAATCTGGAAAGCCCGACAATATGCGCTGCTTCACTTTATGATCATCAATCTGTGAAAGTTTGGTAGAAATTGCATGAAAAAACGTAAGAGGAGTTGCGAAGAAACCAATTTTAAATGTAAATTAAGAAAGGGACAATAACTCTTTCGATGCACTGTGTAACTATAAAGTCATCAATCTGTGAAAGTTTGGTAGAAATTGCATGAAAAACATAAGAGGAGTTGCGAAGAAACCAATTTTAAATGTAAAATAAGCAAAGGGCAATAACTCTTTCAAAAATGGTCAAATCTGGAAAGCCCGACAATATGCACTGCTTCACTTTATGATCATCAATCTGTGAAAGTTTGGTAGAAATCGCATGAAAAACGTAAGAGAAGTTGCGAAGAAACCAATTTTAAATGTAAAATAAGCAAAGGGCAATAACTCTTTCAAAAATGGTCAAATCGGGAAAGCCCAACAATATGCGCTGCTTCACTTTATGATCATCAATCTGTGAAAGTTTGGTAGAAATCGCATGAGAAATGTTAGAGGAGATGCTAAGAAATGAAAGTGGGACAGAAGGACGCACGCACAGACGCACGGAATTGCGCCTACCATTACTATATCCCCTCGCCTTATCAAGGCGGGGGATAAAAAAACTAGGAGAAAACTAGAAATCTTTCAAGCAGAAAACTAGGAAAAACTAGGAATACTGACACAAAAACTAGGAGGTATTATCAGATAAAGTATACCTTACTACTTCTCTACTGTCCAATAACCTTACATATAAGTGTTCAGCTGACTGTAAATATGCTTCTGTTTGGTGTCACTTCAGCATAGTCCAACCTTATATCACCATGGTTGAAGGCCAAACTATGTATCAGTGACATGAAACCACTACTGCCAGTAGCATAGGCAAGTCAGCTGAACATCTATCTACATTGTTTTCTGCATGAAAATCTTCAAAACACAATGAAAACACAAAATTGAAACTTTCAGACATGAAAAACTAGGAATACTAGGAGCATTTTAGAAAAAACTAAGAGCACTTTAAAAAAACTAGGAAAAACTAGGATCAGCTGGAGAGCCTGAATCAGTATACACAAATTTTCTCTTTTCTTCAAATAAGAAAGCATGCCAACTAAAGCAAGATATAAAACAAATGTTTACATCCTACTTATTGGAATAAATTATTCCTGATCGCAACTAGGTCTGTATTCTGATTTCCGTATCCAAATATGATTAACCGAATTAAGGTCAGCTGATGCAGAAAACAAAATTGACATAATACTGACCTTGTAGTGATTACAGTACAATTTATGAGTGTGAGTAGGCTTTCAACTTTTACTTTATTGCATGCAACAGTTTTCAAGCCCTTTCATTTGTTTCATTTAACGTAAAAAGCAGAATTTGTTGAAAACACAGATATCGATGGTGGTTATGAACTGCCAACATGAAATTTATCAGAGATATATTTTACAAAATTTATATATTCTATTTTTTCATATCATATTTTTTCATGTCTTAAAAAATAATCATTTTGTCTTCTTGTCCTTATTCAAGAATTCTCTGCAAAAAAATGTGCCATTTGGCAGTAGAATGTGTGGAATATTTTTCTGGGGAAAGTAGGCCCTTGATTTTCTAAAATGTGTTTAGAAATGATAAAATAAGATGTTACGATTAACCGTTAAAATCAATTAACACCATCATGGCACTGTTTTGACATATATAAAATTTAAAGACAGTTTTCACACAAATAAATGTCCAACAACAACAGTCTTTAAATAATCAATAAGCAGATTGGTTATTTTTACCATACTTCCCTTCCATATTATCACCATATCATTGCAAACAACAGTGGCGGTTCTGCCGCGGGGGCACATAGGGCCCGTGACCCCCCCCCCCCAGCGGGCCGGCAAGTAATGTTTTTGGCGGCACATCTTTATTGATTTAAATGTACAAAGTTGTTTTGTCACAATTTAAATTTTATATCAGCATTTGAGCAAATAAACAACCTGATTATCGAGAATAATATAGTATACGAAACAAAAAAGTCTTTTGAAAAATGACATCCAGGCCCGAACATTCGTTAAAAAAAAATTGGCGCAGCATTTTACACAGACAGCTGATCAAAAGTAGACCAATATGGCTTCAGTTATACGCGTAAGTTTACTGTTTTCAGAATATATCATCTACCAAAAATATAAGTTGTTTTAAACTGTTAACATGTGCACATTATATGTTCGTCATTGCTTTAATAATGTCAGTGTGTGCCAACAAGATATGTGTGTGCATGACGTGCATTAAACAAAAGTTTAAATTCAAAACGTTGCCGTTTTGAAACTTTCCATATCAGCCTTTATTTACTTCTAGTTATCTGAACTATGCTAGAGCCTTTGTAAATTAATACGTAATAATTTATTTGAAACCCTTTTCTTTCAATTTGTTGTCAAGTTGTTTTTATTTCAGTTAACTTAAATTTATAACAATGACATCCGAAGTACCTACAGTATTGTTGAGTGCAATCAATATACTGTAGTTTAGATTTATATAGCACTGATTTTAAAGCATAAATGTGTGTGTCTCAGGTGGACGAGTGGTTAACGACTTAGCCTGTTAATCCGTCGACCCTGGTTCGATTCCCAAAAACGGCAAGATATCTTTGTTGTTTTTTAAAGGTTTATCTCAGTAAATGATATCTTTTTAATTCAATTTATCTACCAAACATTATTGACATTGAAGACAAATGTTAATTCCATGTCATTCAAAAAAAGTTTGATATGTTTATAATAAGTTGGGCCCCCCCCATTTAGAAAGTCCTGGATCCACTGCTGAACAAGTTTCATAACAGATCATGTGCAACAAGTTTTTTTCCAAACATGTGGAGCATGTCTGTTAGGTTTCGTAACATAAATGTAATTTGCAGGTATTCTCCTTTATAGTTGCACTATGACTGTTTTTCACTTAAACAATTATGTGAAATATTTAAAAGTTACTCACATCAAGCCATATTTTTTGAGTTAAAAAACTAGAAGCGCCGCAATGCAACAAAACCAGATTTTTGTTATGGGCAATTAGAAATTATAGCCAATTAATTTGTTGTATGACTTTATCTTTACTTTTATCAAAAAGAGACGTAACTGAAAATTACTGTTGGCGTAAACCATTTTTCTATTTTTAGTAATAGTGACCTTGACCTTAGCCCCTCCCCACTCAAAAGCAATTCCAAGCTAGCTCTTCACATAAGCTACCTACACACTAAGTTTCATCAATATCTATCAATGCTAACTTATGTTATTGGGCAGAAACCATTTTTCTATTTTTAGTAACATGCGACCTTGACCTTAGCCCCATCCCCCTCAAAAGCAATCCCAAGCTAGCTCTGTACATAAGCTACCTACACACCAAGTTTCATCAATATCGGTCAATGCTAATTAAAGTTATTGGGCAGAAACCATATTTCTATTTTAAGTAACAGTGACCTTGACCATTTTTCTATTTTAAGTAATAGTGACCTTGACCTTAGCCCCTCACCACTCAATAGCAATCCCAAGCTAGCTCTTCACATAAGCAACTTACACACCAAGTTTCATCAATATCGGTCAATGCTAACTAAAGTTATTGGGCAGAAACCATTTTTCTATTTTAAGTAACAGTGACCTTGACCTTAGCCCCACCCCCCTCAAAAGCAATCCCAAGCTAGCTCTTCACATAAGCTACCTACACACCAAGTTTCATCAATATGTGTCAATGCTAACTTAAGTTATTGGGCAGAAACCATTTTTCTATTTTAAGTAACAGTGACCTTGACCATTTTCCTATTTTAAGTAATAGTGACCTTGACCATAGCCCCTCCCCACTCAAAAGCAATCCCAAGCTAGCTCTTCACATAAGCAACTTACACACCAAGTTTCGTCAATATCTATCAATGCTAACTAAAGTTATTGGGCAGAAACCATTTTTCTATTTTTAGTAACAGTGACCTTGACCTTAGCCCCACCCCCCTAGCTCTTCCCATAAGCTACCTACACACCAAGTTTCATCAATATCTATCAATGCTTACTAAAGTTATTGAACAGAAACCAATGTTTGACGCCCGCCCGCCCGCCCAACGACAATCTCATTCTAATAACCCGGTTTTCGTTGAAAACCTGGTTAAAAAAGCAGTTACATAAATCCACAGTTACTAAAAACGAAGACTTTTTTAACCCTTTTATTTTAATGATTGTATTGATTTCACAGTGTCAACATATATGTGCATTTTTAAAGATGATTGGAAGACAATCAATATTTCAGGCATGGTAGGTAACCAACCTTCCAGGACATTTACTGCACAGTAAAGTCAACAGTCCTCCTAAAATGGTAGGTAACTTCCAGGATATTTACTGCACAGTGAAGTCAACACCCCTCCTAAAATGGTAGGTAACTTTCAGGACATTTACTGCACAGTGAAGTCAACAGTCCTCCTAAAATGGTAAGTAACTTCCAGGACATTTACTGCACAGTGAAGTCAACAGTCCTCCTAAAATGGTAGGTAACTTCATTTGTTACAAACATGGTAAGCTCACCTACCAGAAAAAGTGCCTTCAAAATAACCTTGCAAGACCTGTGGAGTGTTGTGTAACCAGAGTGCTATTTGTTTGAGTCATGGAAGTACTCTACTAACCTTAGCAACTGTAAACAAGTGTCAGATTGTCGAATAATTTTAAAATCTGACCTGGTATGACAAAGATAGGGACCAGACACTAACTATTATCAGTAGGGCTTATATAGAAAAATGTGCTAAGTTCAGAAGGTTGCAGTTGAAGGTAGAGACACAAGCTTATGTGTGACACATCCTCACATTTGGTGGTCACTTCTTCCAAATAGATTTAACATCCAACCAAGAATAAGAATTATATGGACTGGACAAAAACAGGTCGAACTGACAGACACATAATAAGTTCAGAAGGTTGCTGTGACCCTGATCTTAAAGGTGGGGGCAGGGGTTCTTGTGAGCAACACATCCTCATAATATTTGGTGGTCGATTTAGTCAAATAATTCCAAAATCTGACCATGAAGGAGAAAGACAAGGACCTACCGAAAAAGGGACAGACCAACTGACTCGACGACATCCATGATTTCTTTGTGAAGCAGGGTATAAAAACCAACAATAGTATTTTTGGTTATAAACAAGCATTTTCAGTGAAAAGATATCCCCCGCCAACGAAGGCTTGTTTGTGCTTGATGACTTGTTTGTGCTTGAAGGTTAAAATAAATCTCAGAAAGAATAAGATAAGCACATTGGTTTTACTGAGAAAAGGCTGCAAACAATGATTTTTTAATAAATCAAGGGCAATAACTCTAAGGAAAATTGACCAATCCAAAAGAAAAATAGACAGGCATCATCACAGTATGTTGGTTCTTATTTATTCGAAGTGTCATGAAATTCTACCAGCTAGTTGCATAGAAAAGGCTGCAAACATGGATCTTTTAATAAATCAACGGCAAATAACTCATATAGAAATTACAAAATCCAAAATATAAATAAACAGGCATCATCGCAGTATGTTGGTTCATATTTATTTCAAGTTTCAAGAATTTCTACCAACTAGTTACTGAGAAATGGCTGTAAATGAGAGTTTTCAAAAAATCAAGGGCAATAACTCCAAGTACAATTGACCAATCCAAAAAAAAAATGAACAGGCATCATCCCAGTATAGTAATTCATATTTATTTTAAGTTTCATGAAATTCTGCCAGCTAGTGACTGAGAAATGGCTGTGAATGTGCATATTTCAAAAAATCAAGGGCAATAACTCCAAGGACAATTGACCAATCAAATTTTTTTTTGGATGGGCATCATTCCAGTATAGTGGTTCTTATTTATTTTAAGTTTCATGAAATTATCCCGGCTAGTTACTGAGAAAACGCAGGTGACGGACGGACGGAAGGAAGGACGGACGGAAGGAAGGACGGAAGGAAAGACGGACGGACAGAAGTACGGACGGACAACGCCATTTCAATATCCCCCTCCCTATTTTATATGCTGGGGATAATAAAATACGTTTTCTAAAAAAATAGAAAAAGAGCAGAAAGGATTTAACCCAATGTTTTTTACAGTTCATTTCAGATGCAGATTTTGTCTGGCCTGGCTCAAGAAGACTACCCTCGAGAAAGTTTCTTAGAAAGTGACCTACCTGAGGAACGTGAAGTGAAGGTCAGTCTGATCTAGCTCCTTATTGCCTTTGGGAATATGGAGAATATTACGCAGCAACAGCAAACACTCTTTAATTGCTTCACAGTCGCTATCAATCAAATCATACTGCCCAGCCTGAAAAATAAACATTGCAAACAAAGAAACAATAATATCAGTCATAAGGCCTACAAAAAAAATACATTTGGTTCGGGTTACCCGACCCTTCCTACGGAATAGGCGCCGACCCTACCGTTTTTATAGTCAATTTAAAAAAAAATAATTGAAAAACTAAAAAAAAAAATTCATTGCTTTTCAATATGTAGTTTAAAACCTTTAATGCTTATACAGAAGGTAATTTTAACACCACTCTCCAATGATGAAAATTACATTCTTATATAAAGCCTTATAAAAAAAAAAAAAAAAAAAAAAAAGCCTACCTACCCTACCTATTTTTGAAAAGGATGTTACCCTTACAAAACATTTTTTTTTATGCCTAAGCAATAGATTAATACATATGTTAATAAATAGATTTACACATTTGTGCAGTGTTTTCATGATTATTTGCATGACTCAGCGATTATCAGTTTTGCGGCCTTGAGGCCGATTATCGATTATCATTTTGCGGCCCGTAGAACGTTCTCACGTGAATTTAATTTTTGTCGACTGTAATAATTTCTTAACTTAATTACTTAATAATCACAATTTGTTGATCTTCTTGAACGATTGATTATTAAAATCCTAAAGGGAGGCAAATGCAGGCACAGTTAGGAACCTATGCTAGTGTTTCATAACCAGTGTGGACTATAAGGGCGGCGTTTTGTTCATTCGGCATACACAATATAAAAACAAAACAAAGGAAGCAGCAAAATTGAATCTATTTGAAAAACATAGGTGGTGAACAATTGAAATTGATGGGAACATGAAATGACAACAAACTGTTTTTTTCCTATTTGGTTTACTCTCAAAATCTAAATTTAATTTTAGAATTACGTGACTTATCGTAGTCAAGCTAGAAGCAAATAAAAAAACAAAACTGGATTGCAGGTAAACTTTAAAAGAAGATTTTAAACTTATGGCAAAAGAAAAAAACATATGTATTAAAGAGTTTAATACAAGGCTTATCCGGGCCATTGAGTGATAATTGGCCCTTGTGCTCAAAATGTCCATCGACTACGTCTTGGGCCATTATGAGTCAACCTCTAAATATTTTATTCTTAATATATTCATTTAAGTTAAAAAGTTAACCTAATAAGGTGGGGACTAAAAGCAAACCAGAAGGATAAAGTTTCTACTGATGGACAGTCATGGATCTCTGATAAATGGAGATTTTCAGAATGGTGAGGAATTCTAATGCAAAAACTAGGTTATGGGCAAATATAAATGAAACACAAACAAGAGGGCCATGATGACCTGTTTTTCACTGGAGTAAATGAGTTTGTTGGGGCATCATTTAAACGATCCTGGTAGAGGCCCACTAGACAAGGCTACAAACCAAATATCTTAAATGAGAATTGTTATATCAATTAAGAAATATTTTTTTTTATATAATTAAGAATTATCCATACACACTTTACCATTAAAATTGCTTCCTGCAGAGGCGCTATTATTTTAAAAAAATAATTGAACAATCTCAATATTTGAATCATTTATCTTAATAATCTTACATCTTTAACTATTTTGTTCACTTCAACGAAGATGGACTGTATAAACCTCTTGTCTGTACAGCTTTCAGCCGCCTTGGTTAGCATGGTTTCTATCTCTGGTATCCATGGTAACATGATGGAAGTGGCCTCTGTATCACTTGAATGCTGACCGCTCTTGCCTACCTCCTGTTGCAGGCATTCTATAGGCTTGGTGAGTTTGCCAAGTAATCTGTGGAAAAGCAAATAAAGCTGGGTGAGTTTACACAGTAGTCTGTGGGTGAACATATACAGACTAGGTGAGTTTGGAGAACATATACAGGCTGGGTGAGTTTGCCCAGTACTCTGTGAGGGAAAATATGCAGGCTGGGTGAGTTTATCCAGTAGTCTGTGAGAGAACATATACAGGCTGGGTGAGTTTACCCAGTAGTCTGTGGGAGAACATATACAGGCTGGGTGAGTTTGCCCAGTACTCTGTGGGAGAACATATACAGGCTGGGTGAGTTTGCCCAGTAGTCTGTGGGAGAACATATACAGACTGGGTGAGTTTGCCCAGTACTCTGTGAGGGAACATATACAGGCTGGGTGAGTTTGCCCAGTACTCTGTGAGGGAACATATACAGCCTGGGTGAGTTTACCCAGTAGTCTGTGGGAGAACATATACAGGCTGGGTGAGTTTGCCCAGTACTCTGTGGGAGAACATATACAGGCTGGGTGAGCTTGACCAGTAGTCTGTGGGAGAACATATACAGGCTGGGTGAGTTTACCCAAGTAGTCTGTGGGAGAACATATACAGACTGGGTGAGTTTACCCAGTACTCTGTGGGAGAACATATACAGGCTGGGTGAGTTTGCCCAGTACTCTGTGGGAGAACATATACAGACTGGGTGAGTTTGCCCAGTAGTCTGTGGGAGAACATATACAGGCTGGGTGAGTTTGCCCAGTACTCTGTGAGGGAACATATACAGGCTGGGTGAGTTTGCCCAGTACTCTGTGAGGGAACATATACAGGCTGGGTGAGTTTGCCCAGTACTCTGTGAGGGAACATATACAGGCTGGGTGAGTTTGCCCAGTACTCTGTGGGAGAACATATACAGGCTGGGTGAGTTTGCCCAGTAGTCTGTGGGAGAACATATACAGACTGGGTGAGTTTGCCCAGTAGTCTGTGGGAGAACATATACAGCCTGGGTGAGTTTGCCCAGTACTCTGTGAGGGAACATATACAGGCTGGGTGAGTTTGCCCAGTACTCTGTGAGGGCACATATACAGGCTGGGTGAGTTTACCCAGTACTTTTTGAGAGAACATATACAGACTTGGTGAGTTTGCCCAGTAGTCTGTGGGAGAACATATACAGGCTGGGTGAGTTTGCCCAGTACTCTGTGGGAGAACATATACAGGCTGGGTGAGTTTGCCCAGTACTCTGTGGGAGAACATATACAGGCTGGGTGAGTTTGCCCAGTAGTCTGTGGGAGAACATATACAGGCTGGGTGAGTTTGCCCAGTAGTCTGTGGGAGAACATATACAGGCTGGGTGAGTTTACCCAGTACTCTGTGGGAGAACATATACAGGCTGGGTGAGTTTACACAGTAGTCTGTGAGAGAACATATACATGCTGGGTGAGTTTGCCTAGTAGTCTGTGGGAGAACATATACAGGCTTGGCCAGTTTGCCCAGTAGTCTGTGAGGAAACACATACAGGCTAGGTGAGTTTACCCAAGTACTCTGTGGAAGAACATTTACAGGCTGGGTGAGTTTGCCCAGTACTCTGTGGGAGAACATATACAGGCTGGGTGAGTTTGCCCAGTACTCTGTGAGGGAACATATACAGGCTGGGTGAGTTTGCCCAGTAGTCTGTGGGAGAACATATACAGGCTGGGTGAGTTTGCCCAGTAGTCTGTGGGAGAACATATACAGGCACGGTGAGTTTGCCCAGTAGTCTGTGGGAGAACATATACAGACTAGGTGAGTTTACACAGTAGTCTGTGAGGGAACATATACAAGCTGAGTTTAGCCAGTAGTCTGTAGGAGAACATGTTCAGACTAGGTGAGTTTACACAGTAGTCTGTGAGGGAACATACACAGGCTGGGTGAGTTTACCAAGTAGTCTGTGGGAGAACATATACAGGCTGGGTGAGTTTGCCCAGTAGTCTGTGGGAGAACATATACAGGCAGGGTGAGTTTGCCCAGTAGTCTATGGGAGAACATATACAGGCTCAGTGAGTTTACCAAGTAGTCTGTGAGGGAACATATACAGCAGGGTTTCCGCCAGCCCTTTATGGCTTGTCGGCCCGACGTGCCTTCCGCTGGCGAGGCCAATTACCGTCACGCGTTAATTATGCCGACATGCTTTAATCCGCGTACCGACAATCCTTATCAAAACAATCATCAGTTTTGACAATACACAATTTTGTTGCGATTGCAACGGTTGCAACGGTTGACTGACAGCCAGAAGGCGTGTCGGGACTATTATGGCATTTGTATCAGCCATTCAGGATCGACGACAGCATGAAGGCATGTCGGTGAGGTTGAACAGTGCCAATTAACCAAACTCCTCCTATTTTTTATCAGAATGGGAATGTGTAAAAAACACCACTGTCGTAATTTCGACCTTCATCCCTGTGATCATCTATGGACGCAAAGTAAACAATAAGTGTTTATTGATTTCGGTAACATAAATCATGTGTCGTTTTATTTTGTTTCTTAATCCCGAGTCCGTTTGTTAACCAATTATTAAATTATAATTGAGAACCGTGTTAAGATATCTGTGTTATTAACAAGGGTTATGCTATGTCGTCGTAATTAATTGAGTCGCGTTCCCGTCTTTAGTTTAAAAGTGTAAAGTTATATTTTGTGTTGCTTATTATTAACCTTTGATTATTTTATCGTTCTTTTAATTTATTTAGAAAAAAAGATAAATAAATCTGAAAGTACACATTACATTCCCTTAATTATATTATTTAGCCAACCCGGCTTTAAAAATATTAGCTGTTGCAGCTTTAAATACGAATACACGAGCAGTCGCTTTGCTACGGGCTCTTTTGTGTTCCAGCATGCAGCGTGCTTTACACGTTTTGCTGTGACGTCAACGGTGTCAATATAAATAATACCCGCACTAAACGAAACATGGGTTGATCAATATCGTCGATATTGTATTGTCGGAAAACTTGAGAAATACCAATAATTAAGGAAGAGAAACCATTAAACCTTTTCACAAATAATTTTAATGTTAATCAGACTTTAGTTGGTAATTCTAAATCATGGGAACATAACTGTAAACTTGTTTAAAATGCAGGAAATTGAACCATTTTGAATACGAAAATATAAAAAAATCGACGTAGGGAGGGGACACCCCTCACAAACCCTCCCCTTCCGACATTCCTTATGGAATTCCTGGCGGAAACCCTGTACAGGCTCAGTGAGTTTACCCAGTAGTCTGTGGGAGAACATATACAGGCTCAGTGAGTTTGACCAGTAGTATTATAAGAGACCAAATAGATGCTGGATGAGTTTGACTAGTGAATCCTTGGAGAGACCACATACAGCCTGGGTGAGTTTGACCAGTAGTTTTTTATACACCACATACAGGCTGGGTGAGTTTTCAGCCTGTAGCACAATGAGCTCATCAAAAGATAACTTAATCTTATCAATTAACAAGAGCACCGCGAAACGGAGCATTATACGCCCGAAGAAGATTCGGCTTGAGGTCTTTAATAAACATTTAGGTTATGCTAGTATACTGCTTACTAAATGTGAACTTCAAATATTGAAACGGAATTGCTAACGCCCCCCAGTGAAATTAGCCTTTGAGGTACGGACCTGGAAAGCATGCTTGACAAATCCTTTTAATGTAGAGATAATTTGTATAAAGTTATTTGAAAATTGCTTTAGTAGTAACCCAGTTATGGCCTGGACATGGAATTGCTAACGTCCCCCCCCCCCCCATGGTGATTCTAGTATTTGAGGTATGGACCTGAAAATTGCGCGCGACACATCCTTTTAATGTAATAATGCTTTGTATAAAGTTATTTGAAAATGACTTCATTAGTGACCAAGTTGTGGCCTGGACACGGATTTGCAAACACACCCCCATGGTGATTCTAGTCTTTGAGGTATGGACCTGGAAATTGCGTGCGACACATCCTTTTAATGTAGTGATGATTTGTATAAAGTTATTTGAAAATTGCTTTATTAGTTACCAAGTTATGGCCCGGACATGGAATTGCTAACGCCCCCCCAGTGAAATTAGCCTTTGAGGTATGGACCTGGAAAGCATGCTTGACAAATCCTTTTAATGTAGAGATTATTTGTATAAAGTTATTTGAAAATTGCTTTAGTAGTAACCCAGTTATGGCCTGGACATGGAATTGCTAACGTCCCCCCCCCATGGTGATTCTAGTGTTTGAGGTATGGACCTGGAAATTGCGCACGACACATCCTTTTAATGTAATGATGCTTTGTATAAAGTTATTTGAAAATGACTTTATTAGTGACCAAGTTGTGGCCCGGACACGGATTTGCTAACGCACCCCCATGGTGATTCTAGTTTTTGAGGTATGGACCTGAAAATTGCGCGCGACACATCCTTTTAATGTAGTGATGATTTGTATAAAGTAATTTGAAAATCGCTTTATTAGTTACCAAGTTATGGCCCGGACACGGAATTGCTAACGGACGGACAGACAGACGGACAGACGATGGAGGCCATAACATAATACGACCCTTCGGACGTATAAAAATAAGCAATTAATTTGGAACAGTTATCTATTACAATAAAAGCATATATCAGGTATACAAACTATATGTTAACTGTGTTAACAATAACAATAGTACCTTATAACCATATAAAACAAGTCAGGGTCATCTTTCACTGATGTTATCAGCGGAACCAAGTCCTGGAATAAAATATGATTTGGTCAAACCTCTGGCCGCAATTATAACAGGATCAAACAAATCTTACAATTTTATCTTTTTAATGTAATTTCTAATTTTGAGACTTTTAATGATAACCATGATATGCTATTTTTGGTAATACAAAATCAAGTATTTAATGGCTAAATGAAGTAAGTTATTTAAAATTTGTTCAATGATTAAACATCTTTTTAGGCTGCAAAATACTACAGATAAAGAAACTATTTACTTTTTAGATGGCCAATTGTGGTAAATAAACATCCCTGGGTTAAGCATGAGCCATTGAAGTAAATGAACCTTCTCGCTGTGTTAAGCATGGCTCATTGTGGTACCTGAACTTTATTTCTAGGTAAAGCACATGGCTCTTTGTTAAACTGTACTTAATATCCCTGGTTCACACACATGTCCCTTTGTGATAAATAAACCTTCTCCCTGTGTAAACCATGGCTCATTGTGGTACCTGAACTGTATCCCTGTGTAAACCATAGCTCATTGTGGTACCTGAACTGTATCCCTGTGTTAACCATGGCTCATTGTGGTACCTGAACTGAATTCCTGTGTAAACCATGGCACATTGTGGTACCTGAACTGTATCCCTGTGTTAACCATGGCTCATTGTGGTACCTGAACTGTATTCCTGTGTTAACCATGACACATTGTGGTACCTGAACTGTATCCCTGTGTTAACCATGGCGCATTGTGGTACCTGAACTGTATCCCAGTGTAAACCATGGTGTATTGTGGTACCTGAACTATATCCCTGTGTAAACCATGGCGCATTGTGATACCTGAACTGTATCCCTGTGTAAACCATGGCTCATTGTGGTACCTGAACTGTATTCCTGTGTTAACCATGGCTCATTGTGGTACCTGAACTGTATCCCTGTGTTAACCATGGCGCATTGTGGTACCTGAACTGTATCCCTGTGTTAACCATGGCGCATTGTGGTACCTGAACTGTATCCCTGTGTAAACCATGGCGCATTGTGGTACCTGAACTGTATCCCTGTGTAAACCATGGCTCATTGTGGTACCTGAACTGTATCCCTGTGTAAACCATAGCTCATTGTGGTACCTGAACTGTATCCCTGTGTAAACCATAGCTCATTGTGGTACCTGAACTGTATTCCTGTGTTAACCATGGCTCATTGTGGTACCTGAACTGTATCCCAGTGTAAACCATAGCTCATTGTGGTACCTGAACTGTATCCCTGTGTAAGCCATAGCTCATTGTGGTACCTGAACTGTATCCCAGTGTAAACCATGGCTCATTGTGATACCTGAACTGTATCCCTGTGTAAACCATGGCTCAATGTGATACCTGAACTGTATCCCTATGTTAACCATGGTTCATTGTGGTAAATGAACTTTATTCCTTGGCTAACCATGGCTAATGTGGTAAATGAGCTTATCCCTGTGTCAAGCAGGGCTCATTGTTATTCATAGGCTTACCATGGCTCATTGATGTGACTAAATGTTATCGCTGTGTTAAGCAGGGCTCATTTTGGTACCTTCTGAGTTAAGTATGGCTTATTGTGGTTCAGTACCTGAACTTTATTCCTGGGTAAACGATGGCTTTTTGTGGTATATGAACTTTGTTAAGCATGGCCCATTCAGGTACTGTGAAATCATTAATGTTCGTGGGGCATTAATGTTCGTGGTTTTCGTGGGTTGGGTGATCCACGAATTCAAGATCCCACGAAATATAAACCCTTTATTCACTTTTTCAATTGCCTTGTTACGTACATACTTTAGTATATTATTTACAGAGGTCGCAGTATGCAGTGTTAAAACCTGTCTCACTGTATAACTTACGATCATTATTCTGTTAATATATTATAACTGCCTTTAACAAATAACGAACCAAATCAATTAAATGTAATTTATGCAGCAAATGACAATTATAAGCACGTGTTTAAACGTGTGCTGTTAATGAAAATCTCCAAGTTTACAAGATGTGCGTGATAAGTGTCTGTACTCGATTTTTCTTATTTAATGAAATAATTAATCGATTACTAGTACATTGAAGGTTACTAAGCACCGAACGTGACAATATACGCACCTTTTCGGTGTTTTCACAGTTTGCAAAATTCTTAATTGGCATTCAATGGCTTCTCTATCTGTATTTATAATCAGGGTACATCCTCTTTTATTACCTTTATTTTCAAGTAAATCGATAAGTGACATGGGTATATGCACTAATTGGCATGTCGTACCACATTAGCGAGTGTCATAAACCGAGTGACGTAGAAGACGGAAATCACGGGCCAGTGCGTGGATATTAGGCAGACGATCTAGGACGATCGCATCTTCGATTTTTTTTTTCAAAAATGAAAATCCACGAATTCAAGTACCCACGAAATTGTTTTTTTTCGGCAAACCACGAAATTTCATGCCCACGAACATTAATGATTTCACAGTATTTGAATTTTTCCTAGTTTCAGCATGGCCCATTATGTAAAATGAACTTTAACCCTGGGCTAAGCAAAATCAAGAATCAAATGCCTGTTTCAGCCATGTAAAAAAACTCTGTATTTCCTCCAACACAACTGAGTATGACGTATGTATAAGTTGCCTGTAACATTATAAGTACCTTCTGCAGTATGTTGGATGCAGCGAGCTGTCTGAGGGTCTCCCTCGTCAGTGGGTCATCCTCCTCCACCTGCTCCAAAATTCCTTCCACACTCTCTGTAATGCAACACACCAAAATCAAGATTCCATTCACGCACTTTGTTATACAACACACCAAAATAAAGATTTAACTCCACACCCCTTGCAGTAATTTAACACACAAAATAAAGATTCCATTCACACTGTCTCTGTTATACAACAAACCAAAATAAAGATTCCCTCCACCCTCTCTGAAAATCAACACACCTATATTAAGATTACCTCCACCTTTACTGTAATAAGACACACCTTTATAAAGATTCCCTCCACCCTCTCTGTAATATGACACACCTATATTAAGATTCCCTCCACCCTCTCTGTAAAACGACACACCAATAAAAACCTCCAACCTCTCTGTAATATGACAAACCTATATAAAGATTACCTCCACCCTCTCTGTAATATGTCACACCTATATAAAGATAACCTCCACCCTCTCTGTTATACGACACACCTATCTAAAGATTCCCTCTACCCTCTCTGTAATATGACACACCTTTAAAAAGATTCCCTCCACCCTCTCTGTAATACGACACACCTATATAAAGATTCCCTCCACCCTCACTGTAATACGACACACCTATATAAAGATTCCCTCTGCCCTCACTGTAAATCAACACACCTATATAAAGATTCCCTCCACCCTCTCTGTAATACGACACACCTATATCAAGATTCCCTCCACCCTCTCTGTAATATGACACACCTATATAAAGATTCCCTCCACCCTCTCTGTAATACAACACACCTATATAAAGATAACATCCACCCTCACTGTAATATGACACACTTTTATAAAGATAACCTCCACCCTCTCTGTAATACCTATATAAAGATAACCTCCACCCTCTCTGTAATATGACACACCTTTATAAAGATTCCCTCCACCCTCTCTGTAATACGACACACCTATATAAAGATTCCCTCCACCCTCTCTGTAATATGACACACCTATATAAAGATTCCCTCCACCCTCTCTGTAATAAGACACACCTATATAAAGATTCCCTCCACACTCACTGTAATATGACACACCTATATAAAGATTCCCTCCACCCTCTCTGTAATACAACACACCTACAAAAAGATAACCTCCACCCTCTCTGTAATACGACACACCTATATAAAGATTACCTCCACCCTCTCTGTAATATGACACACCTATATAAAGATTCCCTCCACCCTCTCTGTAATACGAAACACCTATATAAAGATTCCCTCCACCCTCTCTGTAATACGACACACCTATATAAAGATTCCCTCCACCCTCTCTGTAATACGACACACCTATATAAAGATTCCCTCCACCCTCTCTGTAATACGACACACCTATATAAAGATTCCCTCCACCCTCTCTGTAATACGACACATATATAAAGATTCCCTCAACCCTCTCTGTAATACGAAACACCTATATAAAGATTCCCTCCACCCTCTCTGTAATATGACACACCTATATAAAGATTCCCTCCACCCTCACTGTAATATGACACACCTATATAAAGATTCCCTCCACCCTCTCTGTAATACGAAACACCTATATAAAGATTCCCTCCACCCTCTCTGTAATATGACACACCTATATAAAGATTCCCTCCACCCTCTCTGTAATACGACACACCTATAAAAAGATTCTCCACCCTCTCTGTAATACGACACACCTATATAAAGATTCCCTCCACCCTCTCTTTAAAACAACACTCAACAAGAGACATGTATGCCCAACTAATGGAGGCCAATGTATAGTTAATGTGTGTTAAGGCCACACCAAACTGATGTTTTCTTCTGATGTTTTCTTCTGCATAAATACCACTCATGCACTTATTTTTTGTGAAAAGTAAGAACAATTTGAGACAGCAGCAATATTTCTTATCAAGAGCTCGATTTTTATAGTGATAAGCTTTTTGAAAGCTGAAATATAGGCATTTATAATTTTCCTAAGGCCAGAGTTTTTATATCTTTAGATTTACGGGAGCGCCGTACCTAAATATTGCAAAACCCAAATAAAAATAAAATTCATTTTCATAGTTTTATTTTTATATTTTCCGACGAACGTTGCTCCAAGGTTAAGAAAAAAATAAAATTAGTGTTCTATAACCCATATCTCAGAACCAACTGGTGTACCAATTGTCATTCATTATCGGTCTTTTTACTGCACAAACCACGTAAACCAGTCGGAAATATGCGGGGAAACAGAACAGGTACCCATTACCATAACAACGTCCTGTCAAAAGTGAAAGTACTTTTTGTCATACCCCATATTTCTCACGATTTCTGCAGCTATATAGAAATGTTTTACTACAAAAACGTTCCGATGTTTATGTTTCATTATTCAAATCAAACCGTGGTGAACTTAGAGCGTGTTTATTGTGATTTTTTTGTAGATTCAGTATGTTGTTCGCGTTTCGTGGAATGATTGCGAAACTTCCGGTCAAAATAAGGAGACAGAAATTCGTCGGTTGTATTGTCTATCAAAAGTCGTTGGCGCACGTCGTATATTAACCCTTACCATGCTGCAATGTTGTAAGTGTAATTCAGTGCTCACTGCTGAGTTGTTTTGAGTGAATGTTAAATATATCACCCATTGACTTTAAAAGGTTACCATTCATATGATCCTTGTTCTACAGCATTCAAACTTTCAGAAAGTGATTATGAAACATTAAGGTTTTTTTAAGATGTTTGTTTTAGAATTTGAGTCCATAGTTACCATGGCAACACCTTCTATTCTCAAAAATTGACTTTTCTTTTACAAATACTGTCATTTTTATCATAAATTTATGTTGATCTATGAAATATACCTTTATATCAGTATTTTTGGAAAGAATGATTATCAAATTTTAAATTTAAGCAAAGAAATGAGAAAAAAAAATCTTATTTTTTGTTGGCAATACTTTTGTTCTTAATATGGGAAGTTGTACAATATCAATGAAAAATTTGTTTATTGGAGGAAAAACAATCAAGCATTTCATGGTTCATTTCTTTATTTTTCTGGTTTAATGTCTGATAAACATAATGTTACCATTAAGCAACTTCAAAACATTGGTGATAATGTGATTCTACATGTTACCACGGCAACCAATCTTCTTTATTTGACATCCATACAACATCCAACAAATTTTTCCAGTGTTATGGTTTTGATTAACAACAATTATGAATTTCTATCAGTGTTATGGAAATCAATGTTATAATGAAACATTTTTAGCAAACAAATTCCTCACATGTTCTTATTTAAGTGTTATTATGGCCTAAGAAAGAAGTATAGTTACAAATGAACTGATGGCATAGACAGTACTACTACTAGACTGTAAACAAATTACAAGCAGTAGTCTTAGTATGAATTTAATAGTAAATAGTACTACTGAATTAAACCATGAATTATGAAAATCAGCATTTTCTTTATAAAGTTTCATTCATTTCCTTTCAACAAAAAATGGTTGCTATGGAAACATAGCAACTTTTTTTAAACATGTACACATAAGCAAAGTTAACAGTAACTTATGTCTGTAAAAATTATTTGAGACTTCATAAACACAACATGTGCCTATGGGTCCAAAGTTCCAAACTATGCTTTCATATAGCATTAATTAAATATTTTAAGTGCAATCATGTCTCTTAATGAAGAAGAAATGTATGTATTTATATGATGCAACAGGTGACTCCCCCAGCAATACTCAGGAATATATATATATATATATATATATATATATATATCAGTAAAACATCTACATTGTTTATAATATATATATTATAACAGAATGAACTTTGAAAATAGTCATATAAAAAATTGAATACAGAGAGTTATGTACATGACCTATGTTATCAATGACAAGCAGTTGCCTTGGTTTGTCAGGATGAATCCAATACCCAAAACTGCAATTCAATAATAGTTCTGCCCAAAAAAGCAATGATTTCTTGGGTGACTGTGCTGAATTCTATTGAAGGATTAATTATTTATCAGAAATTATAGTATGGACAATAGCCATTTATTGAAAAACTTCAGAGCATCATGACATGGATGTATGTATACCCATGTGTCAAAACCATACTGACTGTTAATACAAATTTATGAACTACAATGCAAAGTATGGTAAAAATCAATTTCAGAATAAAACAGACCATCAATAATAACAATGATGACACAGTAATTATTGGATAGTATAACATGTCATTCCTCAGAATACTGGCGTTTGTATGCAAGAATATAATCTTGGTTTGTGTGATATATTTCAAAACAAGGAACAACACAAAGAAAAACGTCACAGTGAGGGCAAAAATACACTGTCTCATGGCCGGGACGTTTCCTTTTCTCCCCTCTACTTGCAAGAATCTCCCTAACAGCAGGATTGCAGACAATGCATCTCCTTGCTGAAGGGTTGATTCCTGCAAGTTTCCTTGGGAAGTGGTTCCTAGCAGTTAACCTGTCTAACGGTTGAGATTTTGGTCTACCAGGCAACGGAGCAGGAATGGTATTACAAATATTCCCCAACTCGACAAGCTCCTCAACAAGGCGTTCCCTAAACTGCTTGTGCGTCATTGGATTCCTGACATTGCCTTTATATTTAATGTATGAGTTCAGCACAGTCAACCCAAGAATGTGGAAGAACACCTTCTTCCACCACTTCAGAACCTTCAGGTCAAGCCTAAAATTGGCAACCATCTGATCTGAACGATCAACACCTCCCATGAATTTGTCATACATAACAACACACTTTGGTCTAATTTTCTGCTTGTGGGTGACATTTTCACATGTGTATGAAGTGGTTAAGATGTACACAATATTGGAATCATTGTATTTCATTCCAGATAGTGGACCAGTACTCATAATGTATGTGTCACCTTTGTTTGCTAACTGCTTGAGTTTTAGTTGCTGGGGGAGGCCTTTCCTGTTTTTGCGACAAGTCCCAACTGCAGTCACACCAAGCTCCCACAAGTCCATAAATAGACGAGGGCTGGAATAGTAATTGTCACAGAACAATACATGACCTTGCCCGAACCTGCCACGGAGCAGATCCATCACAAGATCATATATTGTTCCGTGCTCAGATGGTAGGGAAACCCTCCTTCCAGTGTATAAGTTGAAACGCAAACAATAGCCAGACACAGAGTCACAGAGCATGTAAGCTTTTAAGCCGTACTTTATGGGTTTGTTTGGACTATATACACTGAAAGCAAGGTTACCCCTCCATGGCACCATACCCTCGTCTACTGAAATAAACTGGTGGGGCTTGTATGTAGTTGCAAACTTATAAAGAATAGAAGAATAGACAGTGCCAAGCTTAAATAATGGATCATGGCCAGGACTTTCTCTGGCAATATACCTAGCATTATTGTTGAGATGGAAAAAAGACATTAACAACAAAAAACGATCGCGTGACATGGTAGATGAAAAGAACGGGGTTGCGGTGACAGGTCTGGTAGACCAGTAGTCAGTAACATTCGATTGTCGTACAAGGCCCATGGCTATCACAATGGCCAGAAACTTCAGCATCTCCCCTCTGTTTGTGGGATGCCACTTTCGAAATCTGCAATATTTAATACATTTGATAGTAGGTTTCGTAGCTTTTAGAAATATACATGAACTGAATAACAAATTCTGATTAGATTTAAGAAATAAATACAATGCAATGTATTTTTCAGTTACAGAAATTGCATCCATTTCTGCCTTACACCAGAGTAAATTCACCTTTACATTTATGAGGTGTTTTATACTGTTTGAAACCTGATAATTGTTTATTATCATAGAAAGTAATCATTCCATTGTCTACAGTATTCATGATAATTGTTTTCATATGTAACTTTGCTCCACATTGATACCTGGAAAATGTCCCTAGTTGTCCCTGTCTGAGGTCTAGCTGCTGATTCCCATACCGGTTGGTTTCCTCCACCATAGTGTCAACTGTTTCCCCCGGGAGCAGTGTCTGGAAGTAATGTAGAGGGATTTGGCCCTCCCCAAGTCCATCAGTCAGGCCCGGAGTCCCAGCAAATGGTAATTCTGGCTGGGCATCCCGATCCCCCTCGGACCAGTTCTCGAAAGGGTCCTCATTGGGTTCATTACCCTGGTGAATAAACAAAATCACATGCACTGTTTTAATGGCGGAAATCGGGGGGGGGGGGGGGGGGGGGGGGGATACCAACGAATTTCGACAAGCAATGGAAACTAAATTGCATAGAACTTTATGTATATATACATGTATAAAACACTACAAAGTTAATATAGACAGGAGATTTGTAAACAAAAATTGTAACTGTTTCTTCCAGATAAATGTATTATTGAATCATGTATGTAATAATTTTTAAATTCAATTTACCTGGATTTCCTGGGCAACAATATCTTCTGGCTCAAAACCTTCGAAATCGCTGCCCGAGTCAGAATCAGCCTCTAACTCGGCGAAAAAATCATGTTGATCTCCTGCCATCATGCCAAAATATTGACATATGACTTGCGCATATGTAAAACACGCAACGATTAATGTACATTTTTTTATTTTTTTTGAATGAACATAGGTGAGTTTTTGGCCATGGCTTAATATTGAAGGTCATATCTTTCTTTGTGTGAAATACTTCTTTAAAATATAAATTAGTTATAAAGATATCAATAGAAATACACGTTGACAGATGTAACAGCCGACATAAACATTAACTGTCACGTGATTGTTGTTTTTCCCCCGCCAATATAGGTCATGAAAACAATGTTAGTTATTAATGAAATATAACAGTGTCAGCAGCTTCGATCGATTTCGCAGACAAATATATATTTAAAAAGAGTGCAAGCTTATTTTTTTATAATAAAATTTCACTAAATTTCAACTTACAGTCAACTTAGTGTGAGCGATAAACCGAAAGTTAATATTCCCATAATATTTTATGTTGACACCGCTGACCTAGTTTCACATTTTTTACCCTGCAGACGGACTTCTTTTCGACCGGAGATATTTCTGGATTAACAACCATACACTGGTTTGGAAATGCTCGTCATTGTTTTTAGTTCGACTCATGTGATTGTCATTACGAAAATTAATACAAATTTGCGTTCATAATAGTGTTTAAACAATAATTAAAACTACGAACACATGGGTGAAGGAATTTCATTGATGGCGGAAGTTGCAGTTGAGGAAAATATGAAAATACAATATGGAAAAACATTTGAGAGAGTCCATGCACATTCGCTATGTATCTTATAAATATCTTGAAATTAGAATCCCAAATATAACCAGGGAATATCCGTTTTTACGATAAATAATCAGCTAAATATATAGGGGCCCGTTGAACGCATACTCAAAATGGCGGAGTAAGGAGAAAATGAAAAAAAGCTGATACATAATTATGGATTTCTCTCTCACTTTACCATTATCGGTACTTAAAACTTAGTCACATGCAAGATATTTTACTTTGCTATGTGAATTTTATGCACTGATATGGTAACTTGCTCTAAAATTGGAAGTGGAAATGGATTTGGTGAGCTTCGTATGGTAATTATTACGGTCCGAAAATATCCGGACTTAGCACGGATCGGGTTACACACTACTAAGTCCGATTATATTCGGACCCCGCACGGTAAGGGTTAACAAGGATGAATTGGATTACAGCGCAAAAATGTATAGCTTCTGACAAAAACAAACTGCAAAATGATATCGTGTTCATCATAGTCAAAATGGATATTTTTGTCTGAATTTGACTCTGGGGAGCATTGAATACACTGCTTCATGATCACATATTTGAAGAGAAAAACACAAGGTATCGTGATATTCGTAGTTGTTAATTAGTTTAATAATGATTTAGAATTTAAATCGTTATAGAATACTGAAAATGATGTAATAATAACATAGTGTGTGTTTCCGATGAAACAGAAAAAATCTGAACATAAGATATCTGGCAGTCAGTGCAAGAAGTCAAACTTATCCGTTACTTATTGCCAACGGGCATAGCTGGAATTAGAAGGATATTTTTCAGGACTTATATGTCAACCTTAACTTAAGTTTTACTGTTTCAACCATTTTTCTATTTTTAGTATTTAACAGTGACCTTGACCCTAGGGACCCCAAACGCAATCCCATGAAAGGTCCCTATAAACTCTTCCTATAAACCAACTTTGGTCACAATATGTCAACCCTTACTTAAGTTATTCAATACCAAACATTTTTCTATTAATAGTAACTTTGACCTTGACCTTGATCCTAGGGGCCTCAAACGCATTCCCATGAAAGGTATCCATAAACTCTTCCTATATACCAAGTTTGGTCACTTTATGTCAAACCTAGCTTAAATTATTTGATACATGACTTTGATGCTGCAAGTTGTAAACTCTATACTTGCGCTAAGCAGATAAAAGTTAAAGGGAAATATTTTAGATCTATAAGAAATGTGTTTTCACTCAGAAATGTGTTTTGACTAAATACTTTTCCATGTAACGAAAAATTTGTATATGTATTTGCTATTATATCTGCTCTTTTGGAATGATTTGTACCTGAGCTACTTAATTCCAGGGGTATACCAGCAATATATTTTGGTGGTAATTCTCGAAAAGTTTACTTCTGATATTCCTGTGGTATTGTGGAGTACCAGCCGTAAACCTTTAGCGAGAGACCTCCAAAATTCAACGGTGGAATACCATTGGCATTCCAGTGGTAAATATTAGTGGTAGTGTAGATATGGGCCAGGAGCCGGTACAATAACCTGGATACTTTAGCATCTTCACCCGGCTAATTTCCCCGCATCAACAAAACTAAAAACTGTTAGTTTTTTCTAATGTTTTTTATGTTTACATAAAGTTAATGATTTGCGAAGCAATGGAGGGTGAAAAAAAGATTTTTTTTTTTCCGGACACAAAAAAGGGTAGTAAGGCCTTTCTTTTTTTATTCTTTGTTTTACGAACCGCCAGGATGCCACATGGTCGTAGGAGGAGGAAAAAAAAAAAAAATTAAAAAAACAAATTCCAATTTTTTTTTTCCTGTCGGAAAACATAAATGTTCTTAATAATGTATGAACTTATGAAGTTTTGCATGCATTAGTTAATTCTTTAGCAACTTAAGTCAATCAAACACATTTGTATTGTTTCATGCTTCTTAGAATAAACATGGTTTATACATAAATAACAGCTTTTTTCTTGTGTGGTAGAGAGTTGAAGTAGTATGTGCCTTTAACCCATTAACTACCTATGTACGTGATATGGTGCTTGTAATACAGTACTAAGGTAGGCGGTTAATCATGTAACACAGTATCCGCATTGGGTTGGGGAAATCTTAGTTTTACTTAAAGGTCAAATCTTACATTCTATTTTTACATTTTTTTTATTTAAAAATGTACTAAGATTTCCCCCCATTACTCATCCAAAGTCATCAGCCAAGCAGAGTATTTTTTCTGTCCTTAGTGGATAAACTATAAATTTTAAAATTATAAATTCTTATTGTTAATTGTATATAAATACATTTCATTGATAAAGGTAGAATACTGGAAGTTTTCCCCTTCACTTCGATCTCAAGTTGCACCCACACGGGCGCAGACATTTTGACAAACGTACCGGGCTGAATAATGTGCTTAATTTTGATTGGTTTAAAATACGGCACGCTTGGTTTTCCGCGTCATTTAAATAACCATTGAAAATTTAACTTCGGGAACGGGAACCAATTCATTTTCAATTCGTGATTTTTTTTGACGCATTGGATACGACAGTTTATCGGAAATTTGCAATTTTTTTTTTTTTTTCAAAATGGCATTTTTTCTGTCGGCGGGTCCGTAAAACGAAAGATCAAAAAAAAAAGGCCTAAGTTTGCAACATGAGCATGTCTGGCCTTCTGTTAGTCCTATTACCATTATTACACTACTGTCCTTTTGTTATACACGTGTTACCCAGGTGTAAACAAAATGAAACAAGCTTGCGGTGATGTGCTAAAAATAATCCATTATTTTAATGAATTTTACATGTACGTTGGGTGAAATTTTGTATGCTTCAAAAGTCACAAAGTGTCCAGATATTCATTTTGGTTGTTAAAACAGAATAAGTTAGCTGCAGGTGAAATATCTAGAACCACAGAAAATGAAGTCAGATGTTTAATTTTCAGAGGTTTACAGTGATTCAATGGCTGAAAGTATCAATGGTAGAGAAGAAATTACATATATTATTAGGAGGAAAATGGTAAGGCATGTGGTCTGTAGGGCTGCCACGATATACCGGTATACCGCGGTACGAAGCAAAAAAAATCGTACCGCGGTACAACATTAGCGTACCGGTTTTTTCCATTAAAATTCAATTTTCAAAACTAGGTCTTTTCATAATTTGGATTATGTAAAAAATGATGTGTGCAGATTCAATAATCGATTACTTCCTGTTCCAGTCATGTAGGCGCTTGGAATATCCCTAAAACCCGGGTCTCTGTTCACAATACCGATCAATTTGTTACCGATCAATTTTGTGTTTTCTTACAGTTTATAGTATTGTTATTAAATGTAACAGTTAATAATTTTGTTTCATTATAGTTACGTAATGATAAACAATAAGCCGAATATAGATAATTACAGATGTTTCTCTTCTTTCACAGTGAATTTACCACATATTTTAACATGCTATAGATCTATCGTGCATGTGTGGTCTTAGTGTTAATCGTTTACATATTTCTAGTCCAAAGTTAAAGACTGAAATGATATACCGTATTATATCATGCATAGGACGCACTTTTTTACCCCCAATTCTCGTCTTAAAAATTGCCTGCGTCCTTTCTATGCTATTAGAATTTCATCTGGTTTTTTTCCAAGTCCATTTCAGGTCGAAAATATCGGACCGGGGAAGAACGCGGTAATAGTAAGTATCTGTACTGCGTCACCGAAAAGAACAACTGACATAGGTAAAATCACGCAAGTTAACACACGCAGAAATATATTGAATGTTTACTTTAAAATGATTTATTAAGAAATAAATTGAAAAAAACACACGAGTGTTTACTTTTTTATAAAAGGGACGCTACTCACAAAAACTCGATGTGAGTCAGCACTGGATTGAGTTATAACGGTAACGGAAATCGGGAAAGGAGGTAAATATCAATTAATCGTTGTTTATGATTTTAATGTTTCGATATTTTACAAAACATTTTGTATGTAACTGTTTTAAAAAATTGATAAAGGAATGTGCATAACGCAAAGTAGCATTATTGTCACTATCAAATCTTTTCAAATGTGCGAAGGTGTGAAAAACACTCGCTGTCTGTCATTAGAAAAACATCAATAGAACAAACTATTGTGATGGTAATACCTTATGGTTGTTTGTTCGCACTTTACCCGATGTGCCTTCCACTGGCAAGGCTAATTACCGACACTTAATTATGCCGACATGCTTTAATCCGCACAGCGACAAGCCTTATCAAAACTAGAGATTGCTTTTTTGAAAAAGCGCTTGTCTCCCCTATTGTGTGGTCGTAGCTGAGAAAAAATAAATGATGGACATGAAATTTGTAACTTTGGACTGGAGACAAACCAACAGTGAAGTTTGGTTTATTCGATTATATTAAATAGTGAAGAGAAGAAAGTGTTGTTGATTAATCATGGAAAATGTAAACGAAGTTTGCATTGTATGAAGTTCCTGGGCGCAAGCGTTATTCAATTATTGATCGGAAACCATTTTTCAGCTCACAGTCATCGTGACCATGACCTTTTACCTACTGATCACAACATCAATAGGGATCATCTACATAACCAACTTGCATACCAAGTATTAAGTTCTTGGGTGCAAGTGTTCTTTAGTTACTGAGCAGTAACCATTTCTTCAACTCAAGGTCATGGCAACCTTGACCTTTGACCTACTGATCTCAAAATCAATAGGGGTAATCTACTAGTCATGACCGACTAGCGTACCAAGAATGAAGTTCCTGGGTACAAGCGTTCTTAAGTTATTGAGCAGAAACCATTTTTAAGCTTAAGGTCACCGCCAACGTATCATTTTTTACCTGAAGGTAACCTTGACCTTTGACCTTTTGATCTGAAAATCAATAGGGGTCATCTTCTAGTCATGAACAACTAGCTTACCAAGTATGAAGTTCCTGAAACCAAAGGATCTTTAGTTATTGAGCGGAAACTTTTTCTTCACTTCAAGGTCATGGCAACCTTGACCTTTGACCTAGTGATCTCAAAATCAATATGGGTCATCTTCTAGTCATGACCAACTAGCATACCAAGTATGAAATTCCTGGTTGCAAGCGTTCTCTAGTTATTGAGCGGAAACAGTTTCTTCACCTCAAGGTCACGGTGACCTTGACCATTGACCTACTGATCTCAAAATCAATAGGAGTCATCTACTAGTCATGAACAACTATGAAGTTCCTGGGTACAAGCTTTCTTTAGTTATTGAGCAGAAACCATTTTTAAGCTTAAGGTCACTGCCAACATAACATTTTTTACCTGAAGGTAACCTTGACCTTTGACCTTTTGATCTCAAAATCAATAGGAGTCATCTAATAGTCATGAACAACTAGCATACCAAGTATGAAGTTCCTGGACCCAAAGGATCTTTAGTTATTGAGTGGAAACCGTTTCTTCACCTCAAGGTCACGTTGACCCTGATCTTTGACCTAGTGACCCCAAATTCAATAGGGGTCATCTACTAGTCATGACCAACTAGCATACCAAGTATGAAGTTCCTGGGTCTAAGAGTTCTATAGTTATTGGGCGGAAACGAAGTGTGACGTACTGACTGACTGACTGACAGACTGATGGACTGACTGACGGACAGGGCAAAAACAATATGTCTCCCCATGAATGGGGGAGACATAAAGATATTACACGCAAATGATTTTTACATGGAAGGTCACCACGACCTTGACTATTGACCTTGTTACCCCCAAAACAATTGGGATCATCTAGACATCATGACCAACCTCACTTCAAAGTTTGGTGAACCTAGATCAAAGCATTCTCCTGATATTGCACGGAAATATTTTTTTACATTAGAGGTCACAGCGACGTTGACCTTTGACCTTGTGACCCCCCAAAATATAGGAGTTTTCTAAACCTCATGATCAACCTCCCTACCAAGTTTGGTGAACCTAGGTCAAACCATTCTCAAGATATTGAGCGGAAATGTTTTTTACATTGGGGGTCGCTGCGACCTTGACCTTTGACCTAGTGACCCCAAAAACAATAGGGATCTTCTACACCTCATGACCAACCTCCCTACCAAGTTTGGTGAACCTAGGTCAAACCGTTCTCAAGATTTTGAGCAGAAATGTTTTTTATATTGGGGGTCGCCGCGACCTTGACCTTTGACCTAGTGACCCCAAAAACAATAGGGATCCTCTACACCTCACGACCAACCTCCCTACCAAGTTTGGTGATCCTAGGTCATGCGGTTTTCCAGTTATCGATCGGAAACGAAGTGTGACGTACGGACGGACTGACGGACTGACGGACTACCGGACTGACGGACAGGGCAAAAACAATATGTCTCCCCCAGAGAGGGGGAGACAACACAATATGTCTCCCCCAGAGAGGGGGAGACATAACAATCATCAGTTTTGACAATACACAGTTTTGTTGCGATTGCAACGGTTGACTGTCATTCAGAAAGCATGTCAGACTATTGCAACGGTTGCAACGGTTGACTGTCAGTCGGGACTATTACGGCATTTGTATAAGTCTTATAATATGCGTAAATGTTCTCAAAATGTCAAGACATATATCATTGTTGTGTACGCTAAATTACCAAAATACGACGATAATTATCGAAATACACAAGACAGTTATCAAAATATGCCTTATATACAATTTTTTGTTTGTTTTTTACTTCAATATATATGTTATAAATACTTGACCAACCTCAATTTTTCGGCTCCGATTTTGACATTTTTCCGCTGCGTCCTATCTTATATATTAAGGGTTTTTACCCGTTTTCTTAACTATTTTTTTGCCTGCGTCCTATCTATGCTAGCGTCCTATACATGATATAATACGGTAGAAGTTTTGAACTCCGTGATGGTTTTATTGTTGTGTTTGGTTCATTTGTATTTAGGTAGATATGTTCTAGTCAACATACAAGAAAGACCATTGATGCAAAGCATCAAAGGGTGCCGTTTAATAGTTTATGCATTTGTTATATGTTAAAAAACAAGGAATATCAAGGCCAACAAGCATATTATGGTGCATTGAACCGCATCTATGAAATTCTCAAAATATTTGTAGTATTCTGCTTGACAACATAGGCAAAATCATTGAAAATGAAGAGTTTCAAGTTGAACATTTCATTAGGGGTGGGGTACATTAATGAACACGACAGAATTAGGGTGCTTGTGCAATGTACTTTTTGGCATTGCCACCTACCCATATACCAAGTTCTATTTCAATACCATAAGTAGTTTTAAAGTAATGCTTTGGTCAAGAAAAAGCGGCAAAGGGCAATAATTATGTAATTAGCTTAAAAACAGCTATAGTCATTGTTCACTGCACTTCCTCTCGTTGTGCTAAATACCATTGAATGATGTTTAATGAAATTCCAAAAAAGTAGTTTTCTAGTTATGCTCTGGACAGGAAAAGATACAAAGGGAATAACTTGCAATACGCTGAAATAGAGTTATTGTTCATGTACACTGCAGTTCAAATCATATAGGGGGAGGGGGCAACGTCACCATGCTGAAATGACAACTTGTAGGGAAGAATAAGTTACCTCATTCATCATGAAGAAGTGATATGAAATAACACTTTAACAATTTTTGTAGTACTTTAATAAACATTATCATTTCGTCTGAAAGTTGCAAACATAAATAGAACATAATTATTGAACTGTTATATAAAAAGTGAACATTCAATGTTTACTAGATGAAATGCATTTATAACATAACATGCCTTGTTTTTAGCTGTTTAATAATACTAAAATGTAATGTAAAATTGCATAAAAATCTGGTCAATGGAGTTATAATGTTAAGTTTTTCATTTACATAGTAAAGAATAGTTGAAAATGGATGTTTTTAGTTGATATTAACACAAAAACAGCATGTGTCTTATTGGACAATGGAAATTTTTTCAAATTTGATAAAAATAACGCATTCAAACTAAATATGTATCAGACTATGTATGAAAGAAATAATACTGTTTCTATTTTTCACAAAGGTTTTGAAATACAACAATGCACATATAAGCATAAATAGGCCAAATATGCAAAAAAAATAATAGTAAACAATGTGTGAAATTGATACTGAACACTTAAAACAATTTCTTTGTGCATTAAATGAATATATACCAGAAAAGCAATACTAAATCAAGTCCAAAATGTATAATAACATGAAGAACACCCCTTTATGAATATCTTCATAACAAATCAGATTACATGTAAACAATAATCATTTATATCATTAGTATCAAATGTGTCTAGTTTAAAGTGTTTTTCATTTGCATTAAATTACATTGTATATACCAGAAAAGCAATTATAAAAATCCTTAAATGTATAAGAAACTGAAGACAACAAAGAATAACACCCATTTATGAATATCTCCAAAACAAATCAGAGGTCACCTAAACAATAATCATTCATATAACTAATATCAAATGTGTCTAGTTTTTGTGTGTCTGTTCATTATCTTTAAATGAGCATCTTTAAAGTGAAACTCTTATTTGAAATCAATACATATAATTGTATTTATAACACACATCAAATTGAATGCTAAAACAATAACTACTTACTAAATAATTTACTGAAATATTGTTTACTGATAACAAGCATGTGACCCTGTTTATAATAGCAGAAAGCATGCATGACACATATAAATGATTGGTGATTGCTAAAAGACTTACTGTGGTCTACTATAGTATCACAAGGCAGAAATACCATGCTTTATGTTCATTCTTATTAGCAAATTGAACTCAATATCCTTCATTAAAAACATTGTTGTTGACATCTATCAACCCATTTTAAAAAAATTCAAAACAATAGTACAATAATATTAATTGTGATAAGTCTTATTTGGGAGTAAGAGTGCATCTTTAAAAATAGTGTGTGTTTTTTTCACTTAAATATGTAACAATTCAATTTGACAAATGAGACAAAAGTTAGGAAATAGAAGTAGTAATTGTACATAATAATAAAACAACAAAAAAAATTGACAAAGCTCAAAATAACAGGAAACCTATATGAAAACAAAAATCCTTAAAGGCCATAATTATTTAAACTGAATTAAGGTATAAGTAATACACACTTTCATAAAGCTTTTACCGACAACATAGTTATTATCATGGTACATTATGGGACTTTCATCCAAATTTTGAAGATTTTTTACCGTGAATTAAAAATATTTTGTCTATATTTGATTATTTTTTCACATTATCAGAGATTATGAAATAAACACAACAGTTTCTGGTAAAATAAACTTTAGTTAACAGAAAAATAAAGTTCAACCGAACAGCGTTATTGATACACATGGAAAAAAATCATTTTGATTGATCTTGTGAGTCTTCGGAACAGAGCAGTATTTCGATGTTTGAAAATATATAGCAGTTTTATAAATTCATAAAAAATAGTTAATAATAAGACAACCTGCTGAAATCATTTTAAATATTTTCTATAGGGATGGCAACGAGAAGTAAAATCAATATTCGAGTACTCCGACAATCGTTCGATCGAGTACTCGGGTACTCGATTACTCGGAAAAATTGATTATGTGTTCGCAAAGACAAGATTGTGTATACATGTATCGTTAATGACGTATATTGTGCGTTGGTCGTATTATTGGTCATTTTCACCTTTAAAGTAAACTTTCAATACGTACTTTAACATAAAATGATATAAAAAGAAAACAAATGTTGTTTCAGGCTTTTAATTTGTCTTATTCGTTTCATTTTATACAAGTCTGCAGAAATGAACAAAAATTAATAGCATACATAAAAATAGTGAACGAAATTCAATACGAAGTTCAGTTGTTTACTCTACAATTTTCTTTTTAAATGATAGTTTTTCGTACTGTTTTTGTTTACCTCATTAATATTCATAATTCTTGATTTAAAATATCAACCAATCAATTGTGATAATCATTGCAAAATTAGTTAAAATACGCCCATTAAGAAATCAATTCTCGATACTCTTTCGCTCGTTAGCGTCCATTGTTTGGTGGAAGGTCTCTAATTGGGATACAATAGAATTGTGTAGGTGAAAGTACCGCTTTCAAAACTTCGCTTATTGACATCAGTGCTAATTTGAAATAGGGGTCCTTTGTTGACAGTTTACAACAACTGTCAACTAATTGATTAAGGTCAATTGTGTACACAGTGGGGATTAGAGGGACCTTAAATTGTCTTCTTGGCAACTAACCAGATCTGATATTTTGTCTGTAAATCATGTATTAGGTGATTTTTATAGAATTTTTTTTCCGAGTACTCGAGTAGTGATTTGGTACTCGAGTACTCGGACGTTCGATCGAGTACTCGAGTACTCGGGTACTCGTTGCCATCCCTAATTTTCTATGATGTCTAATGAACAATTTAAAAGACAGTTTATGATAGTTTACCGTTCAGTTTTGAAGAAAATATACATAATGTCATGTAACTATACATTTTTATTACTAATAAAATGCTTAAAAATCAACCTTTTTCTTGTAAAATTTGATAAAGCTTAATTGGACTTATTCATAAAATGTAATCATTCAAATAAATGAATTTTACTTATGATACTAACTCAGAATTCAGATTTAAAAACAATGAATGTACTTTTAAATTAAAATATGTGAAGAAACAAGAACACTAAGTAGGCGACAATGCCCCTCCAAAAATGTCAGAGTGAAAGTTCTCAACTAATGTCTTTTTAATATTATAACATGTAAACAGTCTCTGTTGGTAATCGATGTCTATTTGTTTTATTTAGTCAATGGTATTCTAACATTTAGAATTTTTCACAATAATTCTTCACTCTTCAACATTTGAAGTTTGGTTTGTTCCCATGCGTTTGTACTTGTAGTGTGTGCACATATGATAATAACTCAATGCTGATTTGGTTTTCATGCCCTTTCAGGTTCTTTACCCATCTAGAATGTTTAGTGCTGTAAAAGAAAACAAGAGCACCGCGAAACGATGCATTATACGCCCGAAGAAGATTCGGTTTGAGGTCTTTAATAAACATTTAGGTTATGCTAGTATACTGCTTACAAGGTGTGAAGTGTTTACAACAAAGGCTTAAACTTCCAATATTGAAACGGAATTGCTAACGCCCCCCAGTGAAATTAGCCTTTGAGGTACGGACCTGGAAAGCATGCTTGACAAATCCTTTTAATGTAGAGATGATTTGTATAAAGTTATTTGAAAATTGCTTTAGTAGTAACCCAGTTATGGCCTGGACATGGAATTGCTAACGTCCCCCCCCATCGTGATTCTAGTGTTTGAGGTATGGACCTGGAAATTGCGCGCCACACATCCTTTTAATGTAATGATGCTTTGTATAAAGTTATTTGAAAATGACTTTATTAGTGACCAAGTTGTGGCCCGGACACGGATTTGCTAACGCACCCCCATGGTGATTCTAGTCTTTGAGGTATGGACCTGGAAATTGCGCGCGACACATCCTTTTAATGTAGTGATGATTTGTATAAAGTTATTTGAAAATCGCTTTATTAGTTACCAAGTTATGGCCCGGACACGGAATTGCTAACGCCCCCCCCAGTGAAATTAGCCTTTGAGGTACGGACCTGGAAAGCATGCTTGACAAATCCTTTTTATGTAGAGATGATTTGTATAAAGTTATTTGAAAATTGCTTTAGTAGTAACCCAGTTATGGCCTGGACATGGAATTGCTAACGTCCCCCCCCATCGTGATTCTAGTGTTTGAGGTATGGACCTGGAAATTGCGTGCGACACATCCTTTTAATGTAATGATGCTTTGTATAAAGTTATTTGAAAATGACTTTATTAGTGACCAAGTTGTGGCCCGGACACGGATTTGCTAACGCACCCCCATGGTGATTCTAGTCTTTGAGGTATGGACCTGGAAATTGCGCGCGACACATTCTTTTAATGTAGTGATGATTTGTTTAAAGTTATTTGAAAATCACTTTATTAGTTACCAAGTTATGGCCCGGATACGGAATTGCTAACGGACGGACAGACGGACAGACGATGGAGGCCATAACATAATACGACCCTTCGGGCGTATAAAAAAGTACTTTCTAACTTATTTGTATAGATAATAATACTGCCATACATATACAAAATAAAATATAAACAGTTTAATATTTCTCAACATTATTTAAAAACAACAACAATAAGCCGATACATACATGTATATAATATAAAGAAAATTACTAAATTTATCAATAAAATTCATCATCACCACCACCATCACCACCACCACCACCACCACCACCAACACTGGATTATTGAATACAGTGAGTTTATAAAACAACAAACACCCAACTTAAATATGTTTTATATGAAATACTCACATCATCTCTATCAGATGTGACTGCCTTGTGGATGACATGGATGTCAAATCTATCTCAATGATCCAACAAAGTATTTAATGCAGGCTGGAATTCTTCATATAATAGTAATATTCAGTCATTTTCCTGCCTGAAAGAAATTAGACTTCTGATTATCAACCAACAGAAACTACAACCGTAAAATACAAATGCACATGTATTAATTATACATTCTGCACTTATATCTGTTTTCGCCAAGAGTAAGAGTTGGTAGGCACAAATGTGTAGTTGTTGTGCATATGGTTGATAATGATTCACAACAGTATGGCGTTCAACAAGACCTACACCAAGCAAATGAATGTCGCTTGTGTCCAAGCTGTCGTGGCTTCCAGCCCGAAACCATGTACATCTTTTAATACAGGTTTATTTTGAAAATTTGCAGTTTGTAAACAAATAATGGGTATTTTTAAGTCTAATATTTTTCTAAGATAAAACAATCAAATAAAAGATTACATACTCATATCATATACATAAATGATGTACATAAGTACATTTAAAAATATGTAACATGTACATAATGCACCAGTCAATTGTAACCACGGCCCCCAGGTCTGGGAATATGCCGGGGATAGCCGGGGAAATGGGCTGTGTTTTTACCTTTTAGGTGGCCTCACAGTGCTGGGTGAATGCAGTGGTTTTGTCTTTGAGCAAAATATAGCAGGGAATATGCCTTACCTAGGCTTCATGGGGTACGGGGGCATATGGCGAGGATTTGACCATCAGTTCGCCCCCGCAGGACGAGGATTTTACCCGGGGTTGGCTGGACCGAAAGTCAAAGTCCCAGCTATTCCTTGGACCTGGGGAGACCGTGGTTACAATTGACTGGTGCATTATATTATAAGTAGATGTAAAGTATGTAACATGTATATTTATAGTACATGTATGTAGAAATATTAAAACACTGTCTTAACATTTAGCAAATAAAAATGATTTAAGAATTCCAAAGATAAATTAAAAAACAAACATTTTTGAACACATAAACGTACACAACTACTCAAGCATACTTACATGATAGTCCTTTGATACGAATATCCCAGTTCCATGCTGATTGTTGACATTAGTTTTTTCGACAGAAAATCTTCTCTTACGCGAATAAATCACTTATAATCCATGTTTTACTGTAATGATTCAAATTGTTAGATGTATCGTAATCAACTGTCAGTGCACCCTTTTAGTGTTTACTTATTTTACACGTATATTCATGACAAAACTTCACTGAGTTTCCAACTATTAATCGACGATGTAGAACTTCCATTATTGACCTATGAATAGCGGGAAAATACCTTCTGGTTCTAAAAATATCAACATCCGGATATGTGTAGTGTTCTAAAAATAAAACAACTCGGGGGCAATCGTAATAAAATTTTACTAATGTCACCTTCAACACATTAACAAATAAAGTTAGGTGAACATTTAATTCCAATATCGATTAAATTAAAGAAAACAGCTTACCTCATGGTATATTAATGCAGTAAAAATAACAAAATAACATAAAACATAATTATTCCCATTCACATAATTACTGGTCCACACATTTTACATTTCATTCGGAACTCCTCCGATTGTTTACATTTCCGGCACATGATATTAAAGGTAACCAATCGGAAAACGTAAACGAATAGGGAACAGTTATTTAACTTATTTGTCGTTCTTCCGATATAATGTTTTGAAGATAAATTAAAAACAATCTATTCAACCATAAGTAGCATTTTTAACACCCATGCAATTGCCATCAATTTGCATTTTTAATCATAATAAAATAACAGTAAAACTCAACTGTCAATCAACTTAAAAAACGCTCCTACCACTACATTAAATAAATTCCCATTCCATAATAGGCACCCACTTCAGTGCGGCGCCAATGATATCATCATATCTATGAATTGTTTAAGCAGTTTGCTGTTTTGAATAAAAATGTTCCAATTCGAATCAATATTATTAATACACAAAAATATCGCGGTACGTATCGCGATACGCTGCTCTTGTATCGCGATATACCGCGATACGGTCTTGGCGTATCGTGGCAGCCCTAGTGGTCTGGAATGTTATAATATTATCCTGAATCTGAATTTGACAGTTATTTGGTTCAGAAGTTAGCCCTCACTGGTGGGGCGGGGAGTTAGTACTCAGATTCAGTATCATATTCAAGTACATTTTTGTTAAGGTTCCCTGTAACAAAATAAACTTGCACCAGGAGACTAGACTAATTTTGGTTGAAAAAGGCTTAAATTCATCTCAAAAGGGGCATTGCACCCTTGACCCTAACTGGGGGAGGACACCCAGACCCCTGATCCCCCCCGCCTACTTTTGGGAAATTCCCTGCTACTTAAATTAACACCCCTAGCTGGTATTCCACTGGTATCGTAGTATAACAGTGGTAAACTTTTAGTGGAATAACACCCAAAATTTAATGCTGGTATTTAATTGGAATTCCAGTAGAATACCAGCGGTAAATTTTGGTGGTATTCCACTACAAGTTTACCTCTGGTATTCAAGTGAAATACTATTGGTATACCACTGGTATACCGCTGACATTTTCACTAGGAAAGTGATGACAATAGCTCATCATTTTTTTTCAAAAATCAGACAAGCTGAAAATGGTGAAGCAGTTAATGGTTCAAATTAAAAAAATTCTCGTTAATTTAGTTTAGTCTTTCATATTTTATAGTAAATTGACCTATTTTTACTTCTGTTACTAAATTTTACTATATGTCCGCCCAGAATACAGCATAAATTAATATTTACAATAATAATATAATAGTGCCACACTACTTTCTGTTTCATCAATTTTCAAACACACTCATTATTTGAGAAAGTATGCTACCTGTTTAATAGTACATGTCTCTATTCATTAAATAATATCAATTGGGGTTAATGACCAACCCTTATCACTTTTGAGGGCCTTAGGCCAAAAATTTCTCTAGTTATCAATCGGACAAGGTTTGGTCTACCAGCTGAAATGTTTAATGCATAACAATATACCTCCACATCTTCAATGGGGGGCATAAAAACAAGGATATCTTTAAGCTTTCTGTAGTACAACACACAAAAGTACACTCTACACACTAAATAATGTGGAATACCACAAAAACTCAAACACAAAAGGATTTTTTTGACCATCATAAATGTGCAAACCATGATAATGACAGTTCAACAAGTCTTTCCAAAGAACAGATTTGAAATGAAATTTCCTATATGTCTTCTACTCTTCACAGGCAGCACAATCACATTAAATAGGGCCCCATGGCCCTAAAACACTCACCTGTTGTTGTTCATCAATCTCAATGCCTTGTTTTAATTTTGTGGAGGGTCATGCAATGAAGCTTCCTGTAAAGTTTCAGTGAATTTGGCCAGGTAGTTTCAGAGGAGATGTTTTTAAAAGCAACACAGGAAGTTGGCCAGAGGCTTTTTGTTAAGCAATTGTTGACAGACAGATGGACTGACTGATGGACGGACGACAGACAAAGACCGATCACAATAGCTCACCTTGAGCACTTCATGGATGGATGGAAAGGGGTAAGAAAACAATAGGGCACCTGCATACAAACCAAATTGGGAGAAATATGTACACATTCTTCCAGCAAAAGTCTGAGTGTAGTGTGTTTTAAGTGTTTAGCTTAACGATAGCCTTCTAAACAATCAGAACTCAAAAAAGATTATAACCAAGCTTAATTAAGCTATTAACTGAAAGCCCCAGTTTTATAAGTTAGTTTTATATCAACTTGAAAAAATTTGACCTGATTTCATTTATTTTAAATATATTTTAGAATGTTTAAAGCATGTTTTCCAAACTTTAAAGTTTATTTAATGAAGCTTAAGATGGAATAAGTATATATTATTTGCTACCAACTTTATACATGTCTGGCCAGACTTTATGAGCTGTTTGGGCCTGTTAGTACCGCACCAGTAAGAAAAGAAATACAATTATGGAAAGTGACATTTTCTGTAAACATTTAATTAAAGGAAACACGAGTAAAGCCAGAAATACAAAATAAATGTGATGGGAACATTCTGATTTCCTACCAGCTCTTTGTGTCTTGGCAAAACAATACAATATTATGCTTAATATAATGCTACATAATATGGATTTTTATTGAAATGTTCAATGAGTCACATCACTACTGGAATCACAGTCTATACAGCATGCTGACTTGCCTACCTATCACAACATTTATCACACTGGGCCAAGGTGAGAACTAACATAAGCAAGCTTTTTTTCCAATGTTACGAAAGACCTATTTGCTTTTATAACAGTCAAAGTTAACATGCATGCCATTCTTTTTAAGGGTTTGCCAAGAAAATTGTTTATGTTAGGAATGGGTCCAAACTTCTAATAAGATGTAACAAAGTACTATGGGATAAAAGACAGACAAAGTTTCCCCTAACATTCTACACAAGTACTGTGGGTTAAGTGACAAAGTTTCCCCTAACATTCTACACAAGTACTGTGGGTTAAGTGACAAAGTTTCCCCTAACATTCTACTCAAGTACCATGGGTTAAGTGACAAAGTTTACCCTAACATTCTACTCAAGTACTGTGGGTTAAGTGACAAAGTTTCCCCTAACATTCTACACAAGTACTGTGGGTTAAGTGACAAAGTTTCCCCTAACATTCTACACAAGTACTGTGGGTTAAGTGACAAAGTTTCCCCTAACATTCTACTCAAGTACCATGGGTTAAGTGACAAAGTTTCCCCTAACATTCTACACAAGTACCATGGGTTAAGTGACAAAGTTTCCCCTAACATTCTACACAAGTACCATGGGTTAAGTGACAAAGTTTCCCCTAACATTCTACACAAGTACCATGGGTTAAGTGACAAAGTTACCCCTAACCTTCTTCACAAGTACTGTGGGTTTAGTGATAGACAAAGTTTCCCCTTGCATTCAACACAAGTACCATAGGTTAAGTGACAAAGTTTCTCCTCACATTCTACAAAAGAACTGTGGGTTAAATGGAAAGTTTCCCCTAACATTCTACACAAATGGCATGGAATAACTGACAGACAAAGTTTCCCTCATATTCTACACAAGTACTATGGGATAACTGACATCCAAAGTATCCCCTAACATTCTACACAAGTACCATGGGAAAACTGACAGACAAAGTTTCCCCTAACATTCTACACAAGTACCATGGGATAACTGACAGACAAAGTTTCCCCTAACATTCTACACAAGTACCATGGGATAACTGACAGACAAAGTTTCCCTTATATTCTACACAAGTACCATGTGATAACTGACAGACAAGGTATCCCCTAACATTCTACACAAGTACCATGGGATAACTGACAGACAAAGTTTCCCCTAACATTCTACACAAGTACCATGAGATAACTGACAGACAAAGTTTCCCCTAACATTCTACACAAGTACCATGGGATAACTGACAGACAAAGTTTCCCCTAACATTCTACACATGTACCATGAGATAACTGACAGACAAAGTTTCCCCTAACATTCTACACAAGTACCATGGGATAACTGACATCCAAAGTATCCCCTAACATTCTACACAAGTACCATGGGATAACTGACAGACAAAGTTTCCCCTAACATTCTACACAAGTACCATGAGATAACTGAAAGACAAAGTATCCCCTAACATTCTACACATGTACCGTGGGATAACTCAAAGACAAAGTATGCCCTAACATTCTTCAAAGTACTGTGGGATAACTGACATCCAAAGTATCCCCTTACATTCTACACAAGTACTGTGGGATAACTGACAGACAATGTATCCCCTAACATTCTACACATGTACCATGGGATAACTGACAGACAAAGTTTCCCCTAACATTCTACACAAGTACCATGGGATAACTCACAGACAAAGTTTCCCCTAATATTCTACACATGTACCGTGGGATAACTGACAGACAATGTATCCCCTAATGGGATAACTGACAGACAATGTATCCCCTAATATTCTACACATGTACCATGGGATAACTGACGGACAAAGTTTCCCCTAACATTCTACACAAGTACCATGGGATAACTCACAGACAAAGTTTCCCCTAATATTCTACACATGTACCGTGGGATAACTGACAGACAATGTATCCCCTAATGGGATAACTGACAGACAATGTATCCCCTAATTATCTACACATGTACCATGGGATAACTGACGATCAAAGTTTCCCCTAACATTCTACACAAGTACCATGGGATAACTCACAGACAAAGTTTCCCCTAATATTCTACACATGTACCGTGGGATAACTGACGGACAATGTATCCCCTAATGGGATAACTGACAGACAATGTATCCCCTAATATTCTACAAGTACTGTGGGATAACTGACAGACAAAGTTTCCCCTAACATTCTACACAAGTACTATGGAATAACTGACAGACAAAGTTTCCCTAACATTCTACACAAGTACTATGGGATAACTGGCAGACAAAAATTCCCCAAACATTCTACACAAGTACTGTGGGATAACTGACAGACAAAGTTTCCCTAACATTCTACACAAGTACCGTGGGATAACTGACAGACAAAGTATCCCCTAACATTCTACACAAGTACTATGGGATAACTGACAGACAAAGTATCCCCTAACATTCTACACAAGTAACATGGGATAACTGACAGACAAAGCTTCCCCTAACATTCTACTCAATTACCATGCAATAACTGACAGACAAAGCTTCCCCTAACATTCTACACAATTACCATGCAATAACTGACAGACAAAGTTTCCCCTAACATTCTACACAAGTACTATGGGATAACTGACAGATAAAGTATCCCCTAACATTCTACACAAGTACCATGGGATAGCTGACAGACAAAGTTTCCCCTAACATTCTACACAAGTACCATGAGATAACTGACAGACAAAGTATCCCCTAACATTACACACAAGTACCATGGGATAGCTGACAGACAAGGTTTCCTAATATTCTACACAAGTACCATGTAATAATTGACAGACAAAGTTTCCCTTATATTCTACACAAGTACCATGGGATAACTGACAGACAAAGTATCCCCTAACATTCTACACAAGTACTGTGGGATAACTGACAGACAAAGTACCCCCTAACATTCTACACAAGAACCATGGGATAACTGACATACAAAGTTTCCCCTAACATTCTACACAAGTACCGTGGGATAACTGACAGACAAAGTTTCCCCTAACATTCTACACAAGTTCCATGGGATAACTGACAGACAAAGTTTCCCCTAACATTCTACACAAGTACCGTGGGATAACTGACAAAAAAAGTATCCCCTAACATTCTACACAAGTACCATGGGATAACTGACAGACAAAGTTTCCCCTAACATTCTACACAAGTACCATGAGATAACTGACAGACAAAGCTTCCCCTAACATTCTACACAAGTACTATGGGATAACTGACAGACAAAGTTTCCCTAACATTCTACACAAGTACTATGGGATAACTGGCAGACAAAAATTCCCCAAACATTTTAAACAAGTACTGTGGGATAACTGACAGACAAAATTTCCCTAACATTCTACACAAGTACTGTGGGATAACTGACAGACAAAGTATCCCCTAACATTCTACACAAGTACTATGGGATAACTGACAGACAAAGTATCCCCTAACATTCTACACAAGTAACATGGGATAACTGACAAACAAAGCTTCCACTAACATTCTACTCAATTACCATGCAATAACTGACAGACAAAGCTTCCCCTAACATTCTACACAATTACCATGCAATAACTGACAGACAAAGTTTCCCTTATATTCTACACAAGTACTATGGGATAACTCACAGACAAAGTTTCCCCTTATATTCTACACATGTACCGTGGGATAACTGACAGACAATGTATCCCCTAATGGGATAACTGACAGACAATGTATCCCCTAATATTCTACACATGTACCATGGGATAACTGACGGACAAAGTTTCCCCTAACATTCTACACAAGTACCATGGGATAACTCACAGACAAAGTTTCCCCTAATATTCTACACATGTACCGTGGGATAACTGACAGACATTGTATCCCCTAATGGGATAACTTACAGACAATGTATCCCCTAATTTTCTACACATGTACCATGGGATAACTGACGGACAAAGTTTCCCCTAACATTCTACACAAGTACCATGGGATAACTCACAGACAAAGTTTTCCCTAATATTCTACACATGTACCGTGGGATAACTGACAGACAATGTATCCCCTAATGGGATAACTGACAGACAATGTATCCCCTAATATTCTACAAGTACTGTGGGATAACTGACAGACAAAGTTTCCCCAAACATTCTACACAAGTACTATGGGATAACTGACAGACAAAGTTTCCCTAACATTCTACACAAGTACTATGGGATAACTGGCAGACAAAAATTCCCCAAACATTCTACACAAGTACTGTGGGATAACTGACAGACAAAGTTTCCCTAACATTCTACACAAGTACCGTGGGATAACTGACAGACAAAGTATCCCCTAACATTCTACACAAGTACTATGGGATAACTGACAGACAAAGTATCCCCTAACATTCTACACAAGTAACATGGGATAACTGACAAACAAAGCTTCCCCTAACATTCTACTCAATTACCATGCAATAACTGACAGACAAAGCTTCCCCTAACATTCTACACAATTACCATGCAATAACTGACAGACAAAGTTTCCCTTAAATTCTACACAAGTACTATGGGATAACTGACAGATAAAGTATCCCCTAACATTCTACACAAGTACCATGGGATAGCTGACAGACAAAGTTTCCCCTAACATTCTACTCAATTACCATGCAATAACTGACAGACAAAGCTTCCCCTAACATTCTACACAATTACCATGCAATAACTGACAGACAAAGTTTCCCTTATATTCTACACAAGTACTATGGGATAACTGACAGATAAAGTATCCCCTAACATTCTACACAAGTACCATGGGATAGCTGACAGACAAAGTTTCCCCTAACATTCTACACAAGTACCATGAGATAACTGACAGACAAAGTATCCCCTAACATTCTACACAAGTACCATGGGATAGCTGACAGACAAGGTTTCCTAATATTCTACACAATTACCATGTAATAACTGACAGACAAAGTTTCCCTTATATTCTACACAAGTACCATGGGATAACTGACAGACAAAGTATCCCCTAACATTCTACACAAGTACTGTGGGATAACTGACGGACAAAGTACCCCCTAACATTCTACACAAGAACCATGGGATAACTGACATACAAAGTTTCCCCTAACATTCTACACAAGTACCGTGGGATAACTGACAGACAAAGTTTCCCCTAACATTCTACACAAGTACCATGGGATAACTGACAGACAAAGTTTCCCCTAACATTCTACACAAGTACCGTGGGATAACTGACAAAAAAAGTATCCCCTAACATTCTACACAAGTACCATGGGATAACTGACAGACAAAGTTTCCCCTAACATTCTACACAAGTACCATGAGATAAATGACAGACAAAGCTTCCCCTAACATTCTACACAAGTACTATGGGATAACTGACAGACAAAGTTTCCCTAACATTCTACACAAGTACTATGGGATAACTGGCAGACAAAAATTCCCCAAACATTTTAAACAAGTACTGTGGGATAACTGACAGACAAAATTTCCCTAACATTCTACACAAGTACTGTGGGATAACTGACAGACAAAGTTTCCCCTAACATTCTACACAAGTACCATGAGATAACTGACAGACAAAGTATCCCCTAACATTCTACACAAGTAACATGGGATAACTGACAAACAAAGCTTCCACTAACATTCTACTCAATTACCATGCAATAACTGACAGACAAAGCTTCCCCTAACATTCTACACAATTACCATGCAATAACTGACAGACAAAGTTTCCCTTATATTCTACACAAGTACTATGGGATAACTGACAGATAAAGTATCCCCTAACATTCTACACAAGTACCATGGGATAGCTGACAGACAAAGCTTTCTAACATTCTACACAAGCACCATGAGATAACTGACAGACAAGGTTTCATAATATTCTACACAATTACCATGTAATAACTGACAGACAAAGTTTCCCTTATATTCTAAACAAGTACCATGGGATAACTGACAGACAAAGTATCCCCTAACATTCTACACAAGTACTGTGGGATAACTGACAGACAAAGTACCCCCTAACATTCTACACAAGTACCATGGGATAACTGACATACAAAGTTTCCCCTAACATTCTACACAAGTACCGTGGGATAACTGACAGACAAAGTTTCCCCTAACATTCTACACAAGTACCATGGGATAACTGACAGACAAAGTTTCCCCTAACATTCTACACAAGTACCGTGGGATAACTGACAAAAAAAGTATCCCCTAACATTCTACACAAGTACCATGGGATAACTGACAGACAAAGTTTCCCCTAACATTCTACACAAGTACCATGAGATAACTGACAGACAAAGCTTCCCCTAACATTCTACACAATTACCATGCAATAACTGACAGACAAAGCTTCCCTTATATTCTACACAAGTACCATGGGACAACTGACAGACAAAGTATCCCCTAACATTCTACACAAGTACTATGGGATAACTGACAGACAATGCTTCCTAATATTCTACACAAGTACCATGAGATAACTGACAGACAAGGTTTCCCTTATATTCTACACAAGTACTGTGGGATAACTGACAGACAAAGTATCCCCTAACATTCTACACAAGTACCATGGGATAACTGACAAACAAAGTTTCCCCTAACATTCTACACAAGTACCGTGGGATAACTGACAGACAAAGTTTCCCTAATATTCTACACAAGTACCATGGGATAACTCACAGACAAAGTATGCCCTAACATTCTACACAAGTACTGTGGGATAACTGACAGACAAAGTATCCCCTAACATTCTACACAAGTACGGTGGGATAACTGACAGACAAAGTTTCCCCTAACATTCTACACAAGTACTGTGGGATAACTGACAGACAAAGTTTCCTAACATTCTACACAAGTACCATGGGATAACTGACAGACAAAGTTTCCCCTAACATTCTACACAAGTACCATGAGATAACTGACAGACAAAGTTTCCCCTAATATTCTACACAAGTACCATGGGATAACTGACAGACAATGTTTCCTAACATTCTACACAAGTACTGTGGGATAACTGACAGACAAAGTTTCCTAACATTCTACACAAGTACCATGGGATAACTGACAGACAAAGTTTCCCCTAACATTCTACACAAGTACCATGAGATAACTGACAGACAAAGTTTCCCCTAACATTCTACACAAGTACCATGCAATAACTGACAGACAAAGCTTCCCCTAATATTCTACACAATTACCATGCAATAACTGACAGATAAAGTTTCCCTTATATTCTACACAAATACCATGGGATAACTGACGGACAAAGTATCCCCTAACATTCTACACAAGTATTGGGGATATCTGACAGACAAAGTTTCCGCCTTACATTCTACACAAGTACCATGGAATAACTGACAAACAAAGTTTCCCCCAACATTCTACACAAGTACCTAGGGATAGCTGACAAACAAAGCTTCCCCTAACATTCTACACAAGTACTATGGGATAAATCACAGACAAAGTTTCCCTTATATTCTACACAGGTACTGTGGGATAACTCACAGACAAAGTATGCCCTAACATTCTACACAAGTACCATGCAATAATTGACAAAGTTTCCCCCTAACATTCTACACAAGTGCTGTGGGATAACTGACAAAGTATCCCATAACAAGCTACACAAGTAGGATGGGATAACTGACATAAAAAATTTCCCTTATATTCTACACAAGTATCATGCGATAACTGAAAGACAAAGTTTCTCCTAACATTCTACTCAAGTACCATGAGATAACTGACAGACAAAGTTTCCCCTAACATTCTACAAAAGTACCATGAGATATATGACAGACAAAGCTTCCTAACATTCTACACAAGTACCATGCAATAACTGACAGACAAAGTTTCCTTAAAGTTCCACACAAGTACCATTGGATAACTGACAGACAATGTATGCCCTAACATTCTATAAAAGTACCATAAGATAACTGACAAAGTTTCCCTCACATTCTACACAAGTACCATGGGATAACTGAAAGACAAAGTATCCCCTTACATTCTACACAAGTACCATGGGATAACTGACCACAAAAATTCCCCTAACATTCTACACAAGTACTGTGGGATAACAGACAGACAAAGTATCCCCTAACATTCTACACAAGTACTGTGGGATAACTGACAGACAAAGTTTCCCTAATATTCTACACAAGTACTGTGGGTTTACTGACAGTCAATGTTTCCACTAATATTCTACAGAAGTGCCATGGGATAACTGACAAAGTTTCCCCTAACATTCTACACAAGTGCCGTGGGATAACTGACCGACAAAGTTTCACCTAACATTCTACACAATTACCATGAGATAACTGACAGACAAAGTTTCAATAATATTCTACACAAGTACTGTGGGTTTACTGACAGTCAATGTTTCCCCTAATATTCTACAGAAGTGCCGTGGGATAACTGACAAAGTTTCCCCTAACATTCTACACAAGTGCCGTGGGATAACTGACAAGGTATCCCCAAACAATCTACAAAAGTAGCATGGGATAACTGACAGACAAAGATTCCCCTAACATTTTACGTAAGTACCATGGGTTAACTGACAGGCAAAGTTTCCATTATATTCTACACAAGAAGCATGCGATAACTTACGGACAAAGTTTCCCCAAACATTCTACACAAGTACCATGGGATAACTGACTGACAAAGATTCCCCTAACAATCTACACAAGTACTATAAGTTAACTGACAGGCAAAGTATCCCTCATATTCTACACAAGAAGCATGGGATAACTTACGGACAAAGTTTCCCCTAACATTCTACACAAGTACAATGAGATAACTGACAGACAAAGCTTCCTAACATTCTACACTGTGGGATAACTGACAGACAAAGCTTGCTAACATTCTACACAAGTACCATGAGATAACTGACAGACAAGGTCTGCTAATATTCTACACAAGTACCATGGGATAACTGACAGACAAAGCTTCCCCTAATATTCTACACAAGCACCATGAGATAACTGACAGACAAAGCTTCCCTAACATTCTACACAAGCACCATGGGATAACTGACAGACAAAGCTTCCTAACATTCTACACAAGCACAATGGGATAACTGACAGACAAAGCTTCCTAACATTCTACACAAGTACCATGAGATTACTGACAGACAAAGCTTCCCTAACATTCTACACAAGCACCATGGGATAACTGACAGACAAAGCTTCCTAACATTCTACACAAGTACTGTGGGATAACTGACAGACAAAGCTTCCTAACATTCTACACAAGTACCATGAGATAACTGACAGACAAAGCTTCTCCTAACATTCTACACAAGCACCATGGGATAACTGACAGACAAAGCTTCCTAACATTCTACACAAGTACCATGAGATAACTGACAGACAAAGCTTCCCCTAACATTCTACACAAGCACCATGGGATAACTGACAGACAAAGCTTCCTAACATTCTACACAAGTACTGTGGGATAACTGACAGACAAAGCTTGCTAACATTCTACACAAGTACCATGAGATAACTGACAGACAAAGTATCCCCTAATATTCTACACAAGTACCATGGGATAACTGACAGACAAAGCTTCCCCTAATATTCTACACAAGCACCATGAGATAACTGACAGACAAAGCTTCCCTTACATTCTACACAAGCACCATGGGATAACTGACAGACAAAGCTTCCTAACATTCTACACAAGCACCATGGGATAACTGACAGACAAAGCTTGCTAACATTCTACACAAGTACCATGGGATAACTGACAGACAAAGCTTCCCTAACATTCTACACAAGCACCATGGGATAACTGACAGACAAAGCTTGCTAACATTCTACACAAGCACCATGGGATAACTGACAGACAAAGCTTCCTAACATTCTACACAAGCACCATGGGATAACTGACAGACAAAGCTTCCTAACATTCTACACAAGCACCATGGGATAACTGACAGACAAAGCTTCCTAACATTCTACACAAGCACCATGGGATAACTGACAGACAAAGCTTCCTAACATTCTACACAAGTACCATGGGATAACTGACAGACAAAGCTTCCTAACATTCTACACAAGTACCATAAGATAACTGACAGACAAAGCTTGCTAACATTCTACACAAGTACCATGGGATAACTGACAGACAAAGCTTCCTAACATTCTACACAAGTACCATGGGACAACTGACAGACAAAGCTTCCTAATATTCTACACAAGTACCATGAGATAACTGACAGACAAAGCTTCCTAATATTCTACACAAGTACCATGGGATAACTGACAGACAAAGCTTCCTAACATTCTACACAAGTACCATGAGATAACTGACAGACAAAGCTCCCTAACATTCTACACAAGTACCATGGGATAACTGACAGACAAAGCTTCCTAACATTCTACACAAGTACCATGGGATAACTGACAGACAAAGCTTGCTAACATTCTACACAAGTACCATGGGATAACTGACAGACAAAGCTTCCTAATATTCTACACAAGTACCATGGGATAACTGACAGACAAAGCTTCCTAACATTCTACACAAGTACTATGAGATAACTGACAGACAAGGTTTCCTAATATTCTACACAATTACCATGCAATAACTAACAAACAAAGTTTCCCTTATATTCTACACAAGTACCATGGGATAACTGACAAACAAAGCTTCCTAATATTTTACACAAGTACCATGAGATAACTGACAGACAAGGTTTCCTAACATTCTACACAAGTACCATGAGATAACTGACAGACAAAGTTTCCTAACATTATACACAAGTACCATGGGATAACTGACAAAGTTTCCCCTAACATTCTACACAATTACCATGAGATAACTGACAGACAAAGTTTCCTAACATTCTACACAAGTACCATGAGATAACTGACAGACAAAGTTTCCTTAAAGTTCTACACAAGTACCATTGGATAACTGACAGACAATGTATGCCCTAACATTCTATAAAAGTACCATAAGATAACTGACAGACAAAGTTTCCTAACATTCTACACAAGTACCATGGGATAACTGACAAAGTTTCCCCTAACATTCTACACAATTACCATGAGATAACTGACAGACAAAGCTTCCTAACATTCTACACAAGTACCATGAGATAACTGACAGACAAAGCTTCCCCTAACATTCTATACAAGCACCATGGGATAACTGACAGACAAAGCTTCCTAACATTCTACACAAGTACCATGAGATAACTGACAGACAAAGCTTCCCCTAACATTCTACACAAGCACCATGGGATAACTGACAGACAAAGCTTCCTAACATTCTACACAAGTACTGTGGGATAACTGACAGACAAAGCTTGCTAACATTCTACACAAGTACCATGAGATAACTGACAGACAAAGTATACCCTAATATTCTACACAAGTACCATGGGATAACTGACAGACAAAGCTTCCCCTAATATTCTACACAAGCACCATGAGATAACTGACAGACAAAGCTTCCCTAACATTCTACACAAGCACCATGGGATAACTGACAGACAAAGCTTCCTAACATTCTACACAAGCACCATGGGATAACTGACAGACAAAGCTTCCTAACATTCTACACAAGTACCATGGGATAACTGACAGACAAAGCTTCCCTAACATTCTACACAAGCACCATGGAATAACTGACAGACAAAGCTTCCTAACATTCTACACAAGCACCATGGGATAACTGACAGACAAAGCTTCCTAACATTCTACACAAGCACCATGGGATAACTGACAGACAAAGCTTCCTAACATTCTACACAAGCACCATGAGATAACTGACAGACAAAGCTTCCTAACATTCTACACAAGCACCATGGGATAACTGACAGACAAAGCTTCCTAACATTCTACACAAGTACCATGGGATAACTGACAGACAAAGCTTCCTAACATTCTACACAAGTACCATGAGATAACTGACAGACAAAGCTTGCTAACATTCTACACAAGTACCATGGGATAACTGACAGACAAAGCTTCCTAACATTCTACACAAGTACCATGGGACAACTGACAGACAAAGCTTCCTAATATTCTACACAAGTACCATGAGATAACTGACAGACAAAGCTTCCTAATATTCTACACAAGTACCATGGGATAACTGACAGACAAAGCTTCCTAACATTCTACACAAGTACCATGAGATAACTGACAGACAAAGCTCCCTAACATTCTACACAAGTACCATGGGATAACTGACAGACAAAGCTTCCTAACATTCTACACAAGTACCATGGGATAACTGACAGACAAAGCTTGCTAACATTCTACACAAGTACCATGGGATAACTGACAGACAAAGCTTTTTAATATTCTACACAAGTACCATGGGATAACTGACAGACAAAGCTTCCTAACATTCTACACAAGTACTATGAGATAACTGACAGACAAGGTTTCCTAATATTCTACACAATTACCATGCAATAACTAACAAACAAAGTTTCCCTTATATTCTACACAAGTACCATGGGATAACTGACAAACAAAGCTTCCTAATATTTTACACAAGTACCATGAGATAACTGACAGACAAGGTTTCCTAACATTCTACACAAGTACCATGAGATAACTGACAGACAAAGTTTCCTAACATTCTACACAAGTACCATGGGATAACTGGCAAAGTTTCCCCTAACATTCTACACAATTACCATGAGATAACTGACAGACAAAGTTTCCTAACATTCTACACAAGTACCATGAGATAACTGACAGACAAAGTTTCCTTAAAGTTCTACACAAGTACCATTGGATAACTGACAGACAATGTATGCCCTAACATTCTATAAAAGTACCATAAGATAACTGACAGACAAAGTTTCCTAACATTCTACACAAGTACCATGGGATAACTGACAAAGTTTCCCCTAACATTCTACACAATTACCATGAGATAACTGACAGACAAAGCTTCCCCTAACATTCTACACAAGTACCATGAGATAACTGACAGACAAAGTTTCCTTAAAGTTCTACACAAGTACCATTGGATAACTGACAGACAATGTATGCCCTAACATTCTATAAAAGTACCATAAGATAACTGACAGACAAAGCTTCCCCTAACATTCTACACAAGTACCATGAGATAACTGACAGACAAAGTTTCCTAACATTCTACACAAGTACCATGGGATAACTGACAAAGTTTCCCCTAACATTCTACACAAGTACCATGAGATAACTGACAGACAAAGCTTCCCCTAACATTCTACACAAGTACCATGAGATAACTGACAGACAAGGTTTCCTAATATTCTACACAATTACCATGCAATAACTAACAAACAAAGTTTCCCTTATATTCTACACAAGTACCATGGGATAACTGACAAACAAAGCTTCCTAATATTTTACACAAGTACCATGAGATAACTGACAGACAAAGTTTCCTAACATTCTACACAAGTACCATGAGATAACTGACAGACAAAGCTTCCCCTAACATTCTACACAATTACCATGAGATAACTGACAGACAAAGTTTCCCCTTATATTCTACACAAGTACCATGAGATAACTGACAGACAAAGTTTCCCCTAATATTCTACACCAGTACCATGAGATAACTGACAGACAAAGCTTCCCCTAACATTCTACACAATTACCATGAGATAACTGACAGACAAAGCTTCCCCTAACATTCTACACAAGTACCATGAGATAACTGACAGACAAAGTTTGCTAACATTCTACACAAGTACCATGGGATAACTGATAGACAAAGCTTCCCCTAACATTCTACACAAGTACCATGGGATAACTGACAGACAAAGTATCCCTAACATTCTACACAAGTACCATGAGATAACTGACAGACAAAGTATCCCTAATATTCTACACAAGTACCATGAGATAACTGACAGACAAAGCTTCCCCTAACATTCTACACAAGTACCATGAGATAACTGACAGACAAAGTATCCCCTAACATTCTACACAAGTACCATGATATAACTGATAGACAAAGTTTCCCCTAACATTCTACACAATTACCATGAGATAACTGACAGACAAAGTTTCCCCTAACATTCTACACAAGTACCATGAGATAACTGACAGACAAAGTTTCCCCTAACATTCTACACAATTACCATGAGATAACTGACAGACAAAGTTTCCCCTAACATTCTACACAAGTACCATGAGATAACTGACAGACAAAGTTTCCCCTAACATTCTACACAATTACCATGAGATAACTGACAGACAAAGTTTCCCCTAATATTCTACACAAGTACCATGAGATAACTGACAGACAAAGTTTCCCCTAACATTCTACACAATTACCATGAGATAACTGACAGACAAAGTTTCCCCTAATATTCTACACAAGTACCATGAGATAACTGACAGACAAAGTTTCCCCTAATATTCTACACAAGTACCATGAGATAACTGACAGACAAAGTTTCCCCTAACATTCTACACAAGTACCATGAGATAACTGACAGACAAAGTTTCCCCTAATATTCTACACAAGTACCATGAGATAACTGACAGACAAAGTTTCCCCTAACATTCTACACAAGTACCATGAGATAACTGACAGACAAAGTTTCCCCTAACATTCTACACAAGTACCATGAGATAACTGACAGACAAAGTTTCCCCTAACATTCTACACAAGTACCATGAGATAACTGACAGACAAAGTTTCCCCTAACATTCTACACAAGTACCATGGGATAACTGACAGACAAAGTTTCCCCTAACATTCTACACAAGTACCATGAGATAACTGACAGACAAAGTTTCCCCTAACATTCTACACAAGTACCATGAGATAACTGACAGACAAAGTTTCCCCTAACATTCTACACAAGTACCATGGGATAACTGACAGACAAAGTTTCCCCTAATATTCTACACAAGTACCATGAGATAACTGACAGACAAAGTTTCCCCTAACATTCTACACAAGTACCATGAGATAACTGACAGACAAAGTTTCCCCTAACATTCTACACAAGTACCATAAGATAACTGACAGACAAAGTTTCCCCTAACATTCTACACAAGTACCATGAGATAACTGACAGACAAAGTATCCCCTAATATTCTACACAAGTACCATGAGATAACTGACAGACAAAGTTTCCCCTCACATTCTACACAAGTACCATGAGATAACTGACAGACAAAGTATCCCCTAATATTCTACACAATTACCATGAGATAACTGACAGACAAAGTTTCCCCTCACATTCTACACAAGTACCATGAGATAACTGACAGACAAAGTTTCCCCTAACATTCTACACAAGTACCATGGGATAACTGACAGACAAAGTTTCCTAACATTCTACACAAGTACCATGAGATAACTGACAGACAAAGTTTCCTAATATTCTACACAAGTACCATGGGATAACTGACAGACAAAGTATCCCCTAACATTCTACCCAATTACCATGAGATAACTGACAGACAAAGTATCCCCTAACATTCTACACAAGTACCATGAGATAACTGACAGACAAAGTTTCCCCTAACATTCTACACAAGTACCATGAGATAACTGACAGACAAAGTTTCCCCTAACATTCTACACAAGTACCATGAGATAACTGACAGACAAAGTTTCCCCTAACATTCTACACAATTACCATGAGATAACTGACAGACAAAGTTTCCCCTAACATTCTACACAAGTACCATGAGATAACTGACAGACAAAGTTTCCCCTAACATTCTACACAATTACCATGAGATAACTGACAGACAAATTTCCCCTAACATTCTACACAAGTACCATGAGATAACTGACAGACAAAGTATCCCCTAACATTCTACACAAGTACCATGAGATAACTGACAGACAAAGTTTCCCCTAATATTCTACACAAGTACCATGAGATAACTGACAGACAAAGTTTCCCCTAACATTCTACACAAGTACCATGAGATAACTGACAGACAAAGTTTCCCCTAATATTCTACACAAGTACCATGGGATAACTGACAGACAAAGTTTCCCCTAACATTCTACACAAGTACCATGAGATAACTGACAGACAAAGTTTCCCCTCACATTCTACACAAGTACCATGAGATAACTGACAGACAAAGTTTCCCCTAACATTCTACACAAGTACCATGAGATAACTGACAGACAAAGTTTCCCCTAACATTCTACACAAGTACCATGAGATAACTGACAGACAAAGTTACTGACAGACAAAGTTTCCCCTAATATTCTACACAAGTACCATGAGATAACTGACAGACAAAGCTTCCCCTAATATTCTACACAAGTACCATGAGATAACTGACAGACAAAGTTTCCCCTAATATTCTACACAAGTACCATGAGATAACTGACAGACAAAGTTTCCCCTAATATTCTACACAAGTACCATGAGATAACTGACAGACAAAGTTTCCCCTAATATTCTACACAAGTACCATGAGATAACTGACAGACAAAGTTTCCCCTAATATTCTACACAAGTACCATGAGATAACTGACAGACAAAGCTTCCCCTTACATTCTACACAAGTACCATGAGATAACTGATAGACAAAGCTTCCCCTAACATTCTACACAAGTACCATGAGATAACTGACAGACAAAGTTTCCTAACATTCTACACAAGTACCATGAGATAACTGACAGACAAAGCTTCCCCTAACATTCTACACAAGTACCATGGGATAACTGACAGACAAAGTTTCCTAACATTCTACACAATTACCATGAGATAACTGACAGACAAAGCTTCCCCTAACATTCTACACAAGTACCATGGGATAACTGACAGACAAAGTTTCCCCTAATATTCTACACAAGTACCATGAGATAACTGACAGACAAAGTTTCCCCTAACATTCTACACAAGTACCATGGGATAACTGACAGACAAAGTTTCCCCTAACATTCTACATAAGTACCATGATATAACTGACAGACAAAGTTTCCCCTAACATTCTACATAAGTACCATGATATAACTGACAGACAAAGTTTCCCCTAACATTCTACACAATTACCATGAGATAACTGACAGACAAAGTTTCCCCTAACATTCTACACAAGTACCATGAGATAACTGACAGACAAAGTTTCCCCTAATATTCTACACAAGTACCATGGGATAACTGACAGACAAAGTTTCCCCTAACATTCTACACAAGTACCATGGGATAACTGACAGACAAAGTTTCCCCTAACATTCTACACAAGTACCATGAGATAACTGACAGACAAAGTTTCCCCTAACATTCTACACAAGTACCATGAGATAACTGACAGACAAAGTATCCCCTAATATTCTACACAAGTACCATGAGATAACTGACAGACAAAGTTTCCCCTCACATTCTACACAAGTACCATGAGATAACTGACAGACAAAGTATCCCCTAATATTCTACACAAGTACCATGAGATAACTGACAGACAAAGTTTCCCCTCACATTCTACACAAGTACCATGAGATAACTGACAGACAAAGTTTCCCCTAACATTCTACACAAGTACCATGGGATAACTGACAGACAAAGTTTCCTAACATTCTACACAAGTACCATGAGATAACTGACAGACAAAGTTTCCTAATATTCTACACAAGTACCATGGGATAACTGACAGACAAAGTATCCCCTAACATTCTACCCAATTACCATGAGATAACTGACAGACAAAGTATCCCCTAACATTCTACACAAGTACCATGAGATAACTGACAGACAAAGTTTCCCCTAACATTCTACACAAGTACCATGAGATAACTGACAGACAAAGTTTCCCCTAACATTCTACACAAGTACCATGAGATAACTGACAGACAAAGTTTCCCCTAACATTCTACACAATTACCATGAGATAACTGACAGACAAAGTTTCCCCTAACATTCTACACAATTACCATGAGATAACTGACAGACAAAGTTTCCCCTAACATTCTACACAAGTACCATGAGATAACTGACAGACAAAGTTTCCCCTAACATTCTACACAAGTACCATGAGATAACTGACAGACAAAGTATCCCCTAACATTCTACACAAGTACCATGGGATAACTGACAGACAAAGTTTCCCCTAATATTCTACACAAGTACCATGAGATAACTGACAGACAAAGTTTCCCCTAACATTCTACACAAGTACCATGAGATAACTGACAGACAAAGTTTCCCCTAATATTCTACACAAGTACCATGGGATAACTGACAGACAAAGTTTCCCTTCACATTCTACACAAGTACCATGAGATAACTGACAGACAAAGTTTCCCCTCACATTCTACACAAGTACCATGAGATAACTGACAGACAAAGTTTCCCCTAACATTCTACACAAGTACCATGAGATAACTGACAGACAAAGTTTCCCCTAACATTCTACACAAGTACCATGAGATAACTGACAGACAAAGTTACTGACAGACAAAGTTTCCCCTAACATTCTACATAAGTACCATGAGATAACTGACAGACAAAGCTTCCCCTAATATTCTACACAAGTACCATGAGATAACTGACAGACAAAGTTTCCCCTAATATTCTACACAAGTACCATGAGATAACTGACAGACAAAGTTTCCCCTAACATTCTACACAAGTACCATGAGATAACTGACAGACAAAGTTTCCCCTAACATTCTACACAAGTACCATGAGATAACTGACAGACAAAGTTTCCCCTAATATTCTACACAAGTACCATGAGATAACTGACAGACAAAGCTTCCCCTTACATTCTACACAAGTACCATGAGATAACTGACAGACAAAGCTTCCCCTAACATTCTACACAAGTACCATGAGATAACTGACAGACAAAGTTTCCTAACATTCTACACAAGTACCATGAGATAACTGACAGACAAAGCTTCCCCTAACATTCTACACAAGTACCATGGGATAACTGACAGACAAAGTTTCCTAACATTCTAAACAATTACCATGAGATAACTGACAGACAAAGCTTCCCCTAACATTCTACACAAGTACCATGAGATAACTGATAGACAAAGTATCCCTAACATTCTACACAAGTACCATGCAATCACTGACAAAGTATCCCTAATATTCTACACAAGTACAGTGGGATAACTGATAGACAAAGCTTCCCCTAACATTCTACACAAGTACCATGAGATAACTGATAGACAAAGTATCCCTAACATTCTACACAAGTACCATGCAATCACTGACAAAGTATCCCTAATATTCTACACAAGTACAGTGGGATAACTGACAGACAAAGTTTCCCTAACATTCTATAAAAGTACCATAAGATAACTGACAGACAATGTATGCCCTAACATTCTACACAAGTACCATGAGATAACTGACAGACAAAGCTTCCCCTAACATTCTACACAAGTACCATGCAATAACTGACAGATAAAGTTTCCTAACATTCTACACAATTACCATGGGATAACTGACAAACAAAACTTCCCCTAACATTCTACACAATTACCATGAGATAACTGACAGACAAAGCTTTCTTACATTCTATACAAGTACCATGCAATAACTGACAGACAAAGTTTCCCCTAACATTCTACACAATTACCATGAGATAACTGACAGACAAAGCTTTCTTACATTCTACACAAGTACCATGCAATAACTGACAGACAAAGTATCCCTAACATTCTACACAAGAACTGTGGGATAACTGACAGACAAAGTTTCCCTAAAATTCTACATAAGTACCATGGGATAACTGACAGACAATGTATGCCCTAACATTCCACAAAAGTACCATGAGATAACTGACGAAGTTTCCCCTAACATTCTACACAAGAACTGTGGGATAACTGACATGCAAAGTATCTCCTAACATTCTACACAAGTACCATGGGATAACTGACAGACAAAGTGTCCCCTAATATTCTACACATGTACCGTGGGATAACTGACAGACAATGTATCCCCTAACATTCTACACAAGTACCATGGGATAACTGACCTCAAAGTTCCCCTTACATTCTACACAAGTACTGTATGATAACTGACGGACAAAGTTTCCCCTCACATTTTACACAAGTACCATGGGATAACTGACAGACAAAGTTTCCCCTCACATTCTACACAAGTACCATGGGATAACTGACATCCAAAGTTTCCCCTAACATTCAACACAAGTACCATGGGATAACTGACAGACAAAGTTTCCCCTCACATTCTACACAAGTACCATGGGATAACTGACATCCAAAGTTTCCCCTAACATTCAACACAAGGACCATGGGATAACTGACAGACAAAGTTTCCCCTAACATTCTACACAAGTACTGTGGGATAACTGACTGACAAAGTTTCCCTTATATTCTACACAAGCACTGTGGTATAACTAACAGAAAAAGTATCCCCTTACATTCACCACAAGTACCGTGGGATAACTGACAAACAAAGTTCCCCTAATATTCTACACAAGTACCATGCAATAACTGACAGACAATGTTTCGCCTAACATTCTACACAAGTACTGTGGGATAACTGACAGACAAAGTATCCCTAATATTCTACACAGGTACCATGGGATAACTGACAGACAAAGTTTCCCTCAACATTCTACACAAGTACTGTGGGATAACTGACAGACAATGTTTTCCCTAATATTCTACACAAGTACCATGGGATAACTGATAGACAAAATTTCCCTAATATTCTACACAAGTACCATGGGATAACTGATAGACAAAATTTCCCTAATATTCTACACAAGCACTTTTGGATAACTGACATACAAAGCACCGTGTGATAACTGACAGACAAAGTATCCCCTAACATTCTACACAAGTACCGTGTGATAACTGACAGACAAAGTTTCCCCTAACACTCTACACAAGTACAATGGGATAACTGACTGACAAAGTCTCCCTTATATTCTACACAAGGACCGTGAGATAACCGACAGACAAAGTTTCCCTTATATTCTACACAAGCACCGTGTGATAACTGACTGACCAAGTATCCCTTATATTCTACACAAGCACCGCGAGATAACTGACAGACAAAGTAGGATAACTGACAGACAAAGTTTTCCCTAACATTCTACAAAAGTACCATGGAATAACTGACAGACAAAGTTTAGCTAACAGTTATATATTTTAACCCTAACATACAGTACAGTCAATGAGTTAGACCCACCTTCCTTGCTCAATCCGAGGGATAAAGTTGATGATCGCGCGACTTCCTCCGAGGGTAAAACTGTTCCCTTGCTAAAATCCCACCGAGTTCCTCCGAGTGGCTGGTTCACCGAAGAGTTTAATATGAATGAAAGGGTTGAAAATCGTCCGATTTTATGACCCCGCGGCGGAACTCCGTGTATAATCAGATCAAGCAATCATTCTTGTTCAGAAGTTATTTGTTTTTATGCTTATGTACATTGTTAATCTTATAAGATCCTTACCAGGGTTAAACTTGAATTTGTGTCCGTAAATGCCAATTGAATATTGTCTTAATTTGTTAATAGTAAACATTGAATCATTGATGTATTGCCACTAATTGTATTGCATCATAAAACAGCCAACATTTTATACAATTCTGAAGCATGACCTGTCCTCTGACGTCAGGCACATGATCAATACAATATGGAATATGCTATTTATTATTGATGGTTAAAAATAGCTATGACATTTTAGGGAATTTTCCACAGAAAATGAGGCAAGAAGGCCTTCAACATGCGCTCTGAACTATGAACGCATGTTTGACCTCCTGATTTTCAGAAAATGTGTAATTAGTAACAAAGCCTTTTTCGGGTGAAAAGTGTTTATCAATGTATTCAGTCATTAGTAAATAACACGTTTATAAGGTGCATGTGCAAAGTGAGAAATAAGACTGCATTCTTGTGGTAAGTTAACTTCATGCAAAACGTACAGAGAAAAAAAACAAAAAAAGCAATTTACTGGAGCCATCATAATCGGTTGAAATTTGAAAAAAATAAAATAACTTTAGCTCTGATTCTTATCAAGTGTCTGCAGAGTTTCACGGAGTTTACCCCTCCAAGGAACGCCACGTTCGTTATTCTTCGGTCAACTGATCACCCTCCGAGGGCCTTAAATTCAAACTCAGAGGAATGGGGAGAGTTGATAAAATCATTGTGTTGGCCGCGATAGCGAAAATCCACAGAGGGAAACGGAAAGTGGGTCTAACTCGTTGAGTGTACTGTAGACAAGGAATGATATGAAAACTGTACATTATCTTATATTATTCAGTGAAAGATGCAATTATGGCAGTGGATAGGTCCTGTTAACCTGTGTTGCCAGGGGCTGGGAGTGATAGTGGTAAGTCTTTTGGGGGGGATGTTGAATGAACAATTACAGGCAAAAAGCCTCTGTCAACATGTGCTGCTTGTGGTATAAGTACACAGGATTTCACTGTTAGTGATTGGATTTTACTAAGTTACATCTTTAACATATGAGTTGATATCCATCAAAATAATCACTTTCAAGCAGATAAGTATTGTATGACAAGGGAGATCACTGCTGCAAGAATTATCTGCCCTGATGAGAAATTATCCGGAAGTCGGTAAATGGTGTCAAGGTAAACAAAACATTGACCTTGACAATTTTTTTTAATTATCAAGCCCGATGATTTCATCGCCAATCGGGCTATATTAAAGGATGATCTTGTAGCCCGGGTCATTTTTTTCGTCGCCTCTGGCGATCAGGCTACCGTTAATTTGAACACTGAGTTTATGTTTCTTTATACCTTTCATACTTTATATTTATTTTTTTCTTTGTTACCAAAACAGATTAATCAATGATTTATTAACAATTGGAACAACATTATTTTCTTTATTTAACAAGGTTTTAAACTATTGACAATTACCTTTAGATACATGTAAGTCACCATAGTTGATGAAAATCATTGTTACACTTCCATATTTTCATTAAATATAACCACAATATATCTGAAGTATCTACAATGCTCAAATCCACAAAAGCACTGCTTCACCAAACTAATCAAGTCTGCAGACCATATGGACCAATCTAAAACATACTGTCATGAACTACATGAAATCTTGCATGGCAACACTGATTTAGGAGTCTAAGTACCCCACTTATTCCATTACAAGCATTTCTATTAAGTTTTCCACTTAAACTAATGCTCGTGGGAGCTTTTCACACAATAAAACCATTTATTTCCCGGGGAAGGGAGTTTATATGGTTTACGAATACTGCAAAATTAGTTCATTTCTTTAACTTTTTTTTGCGATCATTGATATTCTTAACATCATTCTTTGTGATGCCATTAACATTGGAGGGAAGTGCATGCATCTTTAGCAAAATAAATTATCTTGCAAATTTAACTCTTTTTACAGTACCTACATATGAATTCAGACCAACAGAAAGATACCATTTTGAATCAAACTGGGTGTAAAATGGTAACTGGGCGTTTGAAACAAAAATTGTAGGATTACAAACTCTTTTAAATATTTTATACACACCGGTAAGTTATTTACTGTCACATTTTCAACTTGTTTATTTTCAGAAATAGTGAGTATAAGCATAAATTTACTATATTAAAGGTTACAATCTTGTTAGCAGTAATTAATATTTTCCATAAATGCATTATTTAGTAAGTAGTTAAAGGTTTATCAGTTGAAATTGATGTTTGTTATCCATGTGTATGTATTGATTTTGAATTATAAGAGTGTCACTTTAAGCTTGCGAAATTCAATGAGTGGATAATTATCTTCTCAGATGAAAGAAGAACACAAGTTTCTTTGTAAAACCAGGCTGTTTGACTACTGGATGTTTACTGGATACTTTATTACCAGATACATGTATGAGTTGCACACTCACTCGTAGTGGTTGCAAGTGCACTGGTAATGGACATGACATAATGGTTCTTCTAAAATGCTTGATAAACTCAGGAGTATGATAATTAATGATGTCAAACATGATGACTGTCTATGGTATGATGATGGTGGTTACACTTGGTCTTGGGACAGACAAAGAAGCCAAGCGTTTGCATAATATAGCTAAATTCTAACCCTACTTTCTATAATTGGTATGGTTTTAATCAGACTACTACCTCCCTCGACATAAATGTTTAACAAAAGAACTTTAAATTGAATCTAAGGTCATGCGCAATTGATTGTCAAGTAGGAGTTTCAATAAGTAGACATATTAAACGTCCGGAAAAGCGCCAAAAACATCCCAGAATTTGACCTCAGGCGTTTTGAAAAATCCTTATAATGGCCTTGTACGCCTCTTTTAATGTGACCGGACGTTTTCATATGCTGCACCATTGATTGCTTTAAATATGCCGTACTGCCCTTTCATCTTCCATATGCCTTGTGCATGTCATATGACAGCTTATTGTGTGTAATGAGCAGACCACCTGTGTATTCATAAAAGGCCATCTTCTAATCGGATAATTAGGAAGAGCTAATTATTGAAACATCGCCAGGAGGCGGAGCTATTGAATGTCAGCCAATCAGAATATACAATGAAAACTTGTTCGTTCCAAGATGAAAGTTTGTAAAATGCTATAGAAAATGCGAAGGGATGGTGAAAAATGTTGTCAAGCACTATTAAACCTTCTTAAAATAATTGATAATTGTATTGTACAGACAAGACTCGCTATTTTAAATAATATTGATTTGAAGCAGACGGTCAGTGCCGATTTGTAGACATAGGAAAGTTGGCGCTAACACAATCAAACACATGTATTTGTAAAATATTCATGATGAACATTTCTTTGTAACCCCAAAAATATTTTGATGCTGTCGCGTTTACCTGTCATGTCTACGATCATGTCAAAATTCGCCGAAACCGCCATTTTGTCGTAACGATTTTCAGAGTTATTTTATCAATGTTCTATGCTGTTTTTATAAGTGTTTTTTTTAAGCAAGATCAGTGATTTTTATTGTCATTTTATTCTAAAACATCAACTAATTAAGCTTAACTTTACCAAAGACAATTAAAAAACAGCCAAGCTGAATGTAACATTCATACCCAATCCAGATAGTACCAACTAAAATTCGTCCCCTACATTTTTTATTTTTTTTTATTTTGTGTATTTATACCAGTATGATTCTTTCAAATGCTTAACTGTCTGGGGTTTTTTATTTTACATAATTTTTAGGAGAAAATGAGACAATGTACTCAAGAACACTCCAGACAGGTACAGTCATATAACCACAGACAAAAAGACAAATTTTAATTTTGATATTTAAACACACCCTTCTTAATTTTGTGAAAAAGCAACAATATTTTGTACAAGTCTGAAAATCATGGAAAATAACCCCTCCTTGTGCCAGGGGTGGATCCCTCCCAAACACATCCCCATGCGCCCCTACGCTAGACTCTTGTAATGGTTGAATATAAACAATAAACATAAATATAAACATTTTGAATTGTGCATCAAACACGCTACTTAACCTACAAATTCTATGAAAAATTCTAAAAATTCCTGAAAATCAGACATGGAATTAAAAAAAAATCCTGATTTTGGGTCTTATTTAAACCCCTGGTCAAGGTTATAATGTGACCAATAATTCTCTCCTTTGGTTTAAAGTTTTAGCATTTATATCAGGTTGGTTTGGCATCAATTTAGATTCAAAGTGCTATAGCTAGGAAAAAATAAAGGGGCAGTGACACGTGAGGGCCACTTTATATAAAAAAAAAACCTGTCTATAAACTAAATTTCATGAACACATAATAATGAATTTATAATGTACCATAGCAGTCCACGTCCACGATGTATGTGTGATTCTGCCAATATCCTAGATTCCCAACCAGGCCATTGAGGCCACCACAGTTCATAATTGTCCACTCCATGGCTGGTGGGTGAACAATTGCCGTCCTTGTACAACAGGTTGGTAAAATATTATGCCTGCTTTGTAAGGTTCTCTGTCATTTCTGAATGTTTTTAGTTGCTGATTTGTAATGTGATATCTCATCCACGTATTATCTGAAATAAAGATGAAACTCTGTTAACTAGCTTATATTACAAGTTTGATTTTGGTTACACTCTTGTAATGGTTGAATATAAACAATAAACATAAATATAAACATTTTGAATTGTGCATCAAACACGCTACTTTACCTACAAATTCTATGAAAAAAACTTAGTACAATTTCCTACCTACAAAAAAATTAAACCATAACTTAAAGATATTTGCAGCTACTGCTACTATGACAACCATACATATTCTTAAAATGCAAATTCTAACCTACATTTAAAGCCAATAAAAAATGAGGGTCATGTGATTGTATGATTTTGTTTATAGAGACAGCCAATCTCTTTGGATTCTGTTGGATCACAATTTATTAATACTTTTTTTCAAAAATCTTTTTTGGTAGGCGGTAAAAAAACATATTATAATATTTCATAGGTATCCAGCTTAAAATCTCCTTTACAGCATCAGCATCTTAATCTGATTTTAGTTCACAGCTCAAAAAAAGTAACAATGTAAATTCAATTAATCCAAAACTATAACACATGAATACATACCATTGCTATATTTAACAACTTTCAAAACAGTAAAAGACAACTACCAAACTTCGTACAGACTTAGATGTATGATGTTACAGATGACTGACTCCCAACAAAATGATCCTGGTCTTTGCATGGCCATTACATTCACAATGGCCAATCCTGATATTAGCACTGCCTTTCTGAATTTACCAAGTACGAAAAACACTTAAACCAACCACAAGAACTTATTCTCACATGTTTTGTACTGATATAAACACAAATGGATAAGTAATACTTTATCCCCCAACCTTTTAATATTAGGATAATTTAATATTACTTGATAATCGTAACTACAATCATCCATTTATTCCAATCCCAAAATTATGCCATTCAACTCACTAGAACACTCTGTCAGCCAAGTACTGACGGCAAATCCCCTTGCTTCCTGATCAGACAATTTCCTCCACTGTCACAAGTATCACAAGTAACTTGGCTGTAGATCAATTACATGAATTAATCAAACTACCTTTCAACACTGCATTTATCGAAGGATATAATAAATTTAACTTTTATATAAGTGGAACTAGTACTGAGTATAAACTGAGACAGTACTCAAGTAAACGAGATACTCCCAAGTCTCTGTGTGTAAAAATACGGGGGTCGGTTTCACATACATTTATCAAAATTTTATTCATAGTTCTTTTTACCAAAAATGAAATGATTACTTAAGCAAATCATCAAAAATGACATTAGTTTTCTTCTTTCAAGTTAATCTATTTCACAAAATTAATGTAACTAAGGCCAAAATGAAATGGTTTGGGTAGGGTTACATCATATTAAAAAAAAGGTAGGGTAGGTAGGCTTTTTATTTTTTTGCATTTATTTTTTATTAGGCTTCAAATGAGAACGTTTTTGTCATCATTGGATAATGGTGTAAAGTTAAATATTCTGTATAAAGCTTTAATGGTTTTATAAAACTATATATCAAAACACACACTTTTTTATTTATTTTTTAACAACTGACTATAAAAACAGTAAGTTTGGCCCTATTTTGATGGTAGGGTCGGGTAACCCGCAAGAAATGTACTTTTTAGGTCTTAGCAAAATCTTGTTTTCTTCTTAAAATACTATCTTAAGCAAAAACTAAGAAAGCAACTATACCTGATGTATTTAAAGGTTTATATAATTTGTTGTGTATTGATTTTCAATTGTGATAGGATCAAATTGTTTCAAATAGAACAACCACAGTGTTAAGTGGACTTTAAAATATCCATTTAATATATACTGTCTTTAGGCCACACCAAATTAATGTTTAGTTCCTCGGATTTTTGCCAAAAAAAATTGGAGCAAGCGAGCGAAAAAAAAAAAAAAAAAAATTTGTCAGTTTTCATAAAAACCGAAGCGAGCGAAAAGCGAAAAATATATTTTTCCTTATATTCAATATAAATAAGAAAGATTGTTCAAATTAATTGCCCTTAAACCCATTTTAATGCCATCTTGAACTGAAACTCTAATGGACATCGGGAAAATGTCGGAATACATACTATTTATTCATCCGTGTTTAGTACAAACATTATAATTATGGATAAATCTAATTTCTTATATAATTAAAACGTACTTTAATATGACGATCATTCATAATAATAAATAACCCTGATTTTAGTAAAAAGTTTGAAACGACTTATATAAATCAGTTTAACATCATATGCAACTGTATTTAGACAAAACTTCGGATTGATTTTGGATTTGTAAAAAATGATCACTTACACAGGCATCATCAAACATCAGACTCCATATAACATAAGACTAAATTTTGTTTTTATTATCACAGGAAATGCAATGACATGTGCTTATTAAAACAAAAAGCACAAGGGTATTTTTCAGAGTAATTTTTTTTATTATTTAGATGTTTTTATGCACCAGCCAATTGTATATGCCCCCTCCCCAATTCCGGAATAGCGGGGACTTTGACTTCCGGTCTCTCAAAACCCAGGTAAAATACCCGACCTGCAGGGACAAACTGCTGGTAAAATCCCTGCCAAATGGCCTCGCAACCCCGAATACCTATGTGAGGCCTATTCCTGACTATTTTCAATATGAAGACAAAACCACATTCACTAGGCACTGCGGGCCACCTGAAAGGTAAAAACACAGCCCATTGCCTCTGCTGTCCCCGGTATACCCCTGGAACAAGGGGCAGTGGTTACAATTTACAAGTGCATTACAATCCCAGATTATGCTGCAAATAAAAACAAAATATAAGGTGATAAACTTAGGCTTACTTATGTTGAGGTATATCCAGACCAGTGTTTATATCGCTATTTGCGAAAAGATATTTGTTCAAAACTGTTGTTTTGTCAGAATTTGATCAAAAATGAGCTTGATACATCAATTTGGACCATACAATGACTCATGTTCCAGTTAAGTTGACCTGTCATCTTCAGCATCGTCGTAACGACGTATCGTGGTCCCTTGTATTATGACTTGAATAAAATAGTACTAAGTTGATCATTCCGATTTCCATTCAAAACAAGTCACTAATTACGCAATATAATCGCTACCAGTCTCAGATACACATGCTTTATTGCATAATGATTGCTTTAAATACCGTATTTTCTCGACAATAAGACGGGGAAATTGGGTCCCGATTTTTACCCCCAAAGTAGGGGACCCGTCTTATAAGCGAGTCGATAAAACATTAAAAAAAGATTCAAGTCAAAATCAGTAAAATTTTACATAGGGTATATTCGTCTATCCAGTATATCATCTCCTGATACAAGTATGGGGCAATTAAGTAAACAACAACACGAAATCTCTTCACCGCGCGTGCTCTGACGTCACACAGTGTACCGTTATATCTGCACTCCATTTTTTCTCATGGCGCGTGTCAGTATAATTAGTTTGACAGATATATCAAATCAATAAATTATAATCTTAATATGATGTAGGTACCTAACTGTCAATTTGATTAAGCAAACAAATGACAATGCGAATATGAATCCTTTATGTTCGTCGCCAATCAAGGGACAATATTGCCTAAAGCATTATTGCTAAACAAACACCTATTCGTGCCTCGGCTTTTCGCAGTTATGTTATTGAAGCCATTTATTTTGCCGAAGAACTTCATTGGTGTCTTCAATAAAAAAATAAACTAAAACAAACATATGTTGTTATTGATTAATTATTACAATTCCGATAAGTAACGACCTGTCCTGCAAACTTAAACGCGTAACCATGTACTCATTTTTAACCTACCTCCAAATAGAGAGCTCACAGTTGACCGCCATTTTCTTTGAGTAAAACAAAACCAGTTACCGCGAAAGTCGATAATTGTCCGTTGAGCTTGAACATTTTTACACATTAAGAAGAATTTTAGCATTTTAGATTTGCTTAAAAATTGACCCCGTCTTATAAGCGAGTCGAAACAAAAAGCACCAGATTTCATGGGCAAAGTTAGGGGGCCGTCTTATAAGCGAATCGCCTTATAGTCGAGAAAATACGGTAATGATCCTTTAGTGCATGAGACAATCGACAATGACTTCAAGCATGCTCAAAATATATTTATTGTCAAAAGTAAGATTTAATTTCCAGACTTCGAGCCACATTGTTTATACCCATGCTAAACCGATCGATATACAGTATAAAAACACTACGCATCGGTAACTTCCCTTTACAAAAACGCGAAAACCAGCATAGAAAAATTATACTTGATTATTTTTAGCCTTTAAATAAATTATTACCTGAAAATAATATGCTTGGCGATCATAATGGAGGTGCGGGCGCACAAAAAAATAAATATATTTTTTTTACATTTTCAAAAAAATAGGAGCGGTAAATCTGCGGAACGAAATATCAATTTGGTGTGGCCTTATGTTTAACAATGTTGTGTTTTATAAGGCAAATTACACCAATTCAGAAGTACCTACTCATTGTTACATGCCTTATATAAATTTATCACATGACCATGTTTTCATATTTATAGATTTTGAAGCTTGTTTTTTTTTTTTTCATTTTACGGGAGCGCCATACCATAAATATTGCAAAACCCAAATAAGAAAAAGATTCAATTTCTTATCTTCATTCTTTTTTTTTCGCCGCCCATTTCTTCTTTCTACAATACAAAATGAAATTTAGAGTTATTTAACCTAACATTAATTTCACAAGAACGAAAAATTTATGCCCACAATTTTCAAGATGGTGCAAGCCATTGCTTATTTTAAAGTCTTTGTACAAAGCATAAAAAAGAAGAATGAAATAAATCAAATAGAGCAATTTTTAACATTAAAATCAGTGGGAGAGGCCTCCATGCCATCTTAGAGGGTGTTGATGACCAGGTAGTGGACGGGATCTAAGCCGGGGATGATCAATTCCTTTGCGAACTTGACACCCCCGTACGACTTGGGTAAATGATTAAACTAGTACAACTTGGGTAAATGAATATATAATTCTTTTACAATTTGGGTAAATGATTATTTTGAGATGTTTGCTTAAGATGACAATTATTGACTGTATGACTGCCGATAGTAAGATATCAAGACATGTTTTTGTGTTGTTTAACACTTTTTGGTCGAAAATAATATGTCTAAAGTAACGTGCACACTCAGTCATGTCACTAAAAGAGGTATCCCAACAGCATGGCTGTTTGAAGTGGCCTATATCAATCACTACAGTGATACAGTGACTACATTCTTCCCCTCTACCTTTTGGAGCTGGACATCAACTGCACATCCTTGCTATTTCTAGCCTGTTAAAGCTCCCCCAGTAGCCTGTTCCCATACATCAAATTATCCTCATAGCTGTAGAAGTAACTGAGAGGAGAAAAACCTTTAGGCTAAACCCAGAAACAAATCAGTATATTTGACATAACAGAACACACTCAACCATGCACACACTCAACCATGCACACACTCAACCATGCACCAGTAGGCCCATTCACACACATCATATTATCCTCGTTGCCATTGAAGTAACTGAGAGGGAAAAAACCTATAGGCCCCAACCAGGACTCAAACTTTTGGCCTAGCCTACCATCAAACTTATTAAAAAAAGTGATTGAATAGATTAGAACAGAGTATTAAGTTACAATCTGGTTTTGCCAGTGCAAGTTCCAGTGACAATTTAAAGCACTACAAAAGGAAAGAAGCTCATATTAAAAGCATGCATATATATTATACAGAATTGATTTAATAATCATCTTGTGAAAATGGCAGCTTGTTTTGCCTTTATATTACAAAACTATTATACAACAGGCAGTATTGAGTATTGAGTACAAAACAAGTGTGCACAACTTCAAAACATACATACATTCAAGATTTCAAAAAAAAATTAAAAACATGGAAAATCCATCTTATTTTTTTCTTTTTTCTCGACGCTCATTTTTCGACATCTTTTTCTTATTTTTATTCCCCCTCCTGGCGCTTATTTTTGAAAAAATACCGTAAAACAAAAAATAAAAAACTCTGGCCTAATCAAAACAATTCACATAACTGAATTTTCCCACAATATTTTACAAATAAAAGGTGAATTTTAAGGTATTGAAATTCATGTAACAGACAAATGACTATTGTTTCAGAAGCAATGTGTATACATTAAAACGGTACTGTATACTTCTGTTTGTACCAGAGGATTAGCTTTAAAAAACCAGAATATTTATAATTCCAGCCTTGAACTATTTGTAGATGCAACTTCACCATTGCACTGATTTCTTGCTATGTATCATAAATTAAAGCGAGAAGCAGTACATAAAACCCAATAAACGTTTTGTGTCATTCTGAATTGAATGCTATCCCGATATGAGCTCAAATACACTCATTCATAGTGAAAAATGAGATGATTTTCGCGTGTATTGATGAAAATAATACAATTTGATAACGAAGGAATAGACCACATGAACGCCATTTTAATCTAAATTCTGCGGATTTGATCATTTTCTTGTTGAAATATAAATTACTGCACTTTAAATTTCTCATTTGAAGTGTTTCTAGTAATTTGGTGTCCTTATTTCCCTGAGAAACCTCGCCAAACCAATAAAACTAGACATGCATGTTTTAGTACGAGTTCAATAGAAATCACAGTAAATTTCGCATTCAGGATGTGGACATCGTTCTTGCATGAATGCCTTATTTTAAATCAGCAATTTAATGAAATATCATTCCTTGAGTTTTTCTGTCAATACAAGTTATGGGGGAAAACCGCTTTGCTATAACAGTCAATGCAAATGTCCGTCTGACAGTGGGACATGTTCGGCATATTTCCATTTTGACTAATGAAACGTCAGTGGGGGAGGCAGTATGACTGATCTATCAGTCTCGCCTTCCATGTAGTCTAAAATAATAGACGTGTTATACGGGATTCTTCCAATCCCTAACGTCTAAACGGGAATGTGCAAAAAACGGGGGTGTTTTAAAAATATTGAAATTGTTTAAAGTGAAGTATTTTATGATTGAAATTGATCATAAAGAGTTATTTTCATATTTTGCTATGTAAGTGAAATGTTATTTTGCACTAAACAAGCGTTTCATGCATTAAAACAAGTTGTTTACCTTTCCAATAAAACGAAAGTTGACTGACACAGATAACAATTATGCGAAGGGGAACAACTCGATACAATCGTAATAACTCGGCCTCCTCCGACAAAGCTTCGAGATAGACCTCGTTATACAATCGTAACAACTCGGCCATGGCCGAAATGTTCCGAGCGATTTAAAACTGTGCCCTAAAGCCTTGCAGGTGCCCTTCATGTATATATCGTTATGTTTTGACAGAATGAAATGAAGAAAAGCCGTCAAACTCATAATTATAAGTTGGATATTTATTTTTTTGTGTACAGAACTAATATAAAATAACATTATCTGGTAATATTTCTTGTTTTTATGATATTTTATAGACGCTATATGCTTTAACCCGGAATCCTGATCGGAACAACTACCCACTTTTGATACTAAACAATTTGTACGTGAAGGATTTGCCATATCAAAAATCTAAAAAAAATCTGTCAACGTACAATTATTTGGACTAGCCTTCCATGATACCAGTTACTGGATTGGTAATGCATCCTTCAATGTTTCATAGACCTTTCATGAACCTGACAATGTGCACCGCCATGTCTCTGAGACAAACAAGTTTTTTAAACGAATATATCACTTACCATGTTAACATGCAACCATAGTCTATTTGCATACTCAGTACTGTATAATCTATCCGAATATTCATTAAAAACAACAGTCTCAAGTTGAACAGAGGTATCCGAACTTAACTCAAGTTTAAAACCTACTGCAGTGGAGTAGACTGCTTTAACGTGCGTTGTGGCTTTGTCATATATTGACAAGCAATACTACAATTTATCGTCCGGCCGTATATACCAGTATCCCTTAATCGTTTTATCGTTACAATAGTATGCTGTTAAAAGTATAACAAATACCTACGAAATCATTTGAAGGCACGATTGTTTACCTTTATTTTTCACTGAAAGCTTTAACAGCAGCCAATAAGTCGATAGCAGCCTATAACTATTAAGACCTCGAAACACGAAATGTGGGCAGCTATATTTCCCGGTTCATATTTGCCGGGACCCGGGACCGCCGGGACCCAGGATCCGGGACCCAAAGTCCAATTTTGGATTTATCTTTGCTTATCTGTGATGTTTGATTTTGTACAAACTATTTAAAATAGTGAATGCCTTAAAATAAAAAGCCGGGACTGTTGTGGCCGGGACCTAATGAAGTAATTTGATATCATATGGTATTCCAATTTAATTTTATGGATCCTGTAACAGGTTCTAAAATGTTAAATAAAACAAGAACGCCATGATGGTCCTAAATCGCTCCCATGAGTAAAAGTGTTTAACCTTTGTAATCCATATAGCTTGGTAGTTGTTCTTAAAGCTGTACATATGATCCAAATTTCAAAGCTTAGCTTCATAAAGAAGAAAGAAGGTCGAAAGGTCACCTAGCAATGTCAATATTGATATATGTTTTCAAGCTGAATACATGCTCGAAATTTCATAACAGAGACTTCAAAAATAATAAAGGTTAAAAAAGTACAATATCGGTAATCCAAGCACAGCATTGGTATTTGTTTTCAAAACTGTACGTGTACATGGTCAAAATGCTATAGCTGCACCTTAAAAAAAAGAGAAAGTATGTCAAAGAGTCACCGTCAAGGTCATCCGTGGACAATATTGATATTTGTTTTCAAACTCTACACATGGTCCAAATTTCATTGCTGTAGCTTCAAAAATAAGAAAGTAGGCTAACAGGTCACGGTTAAGGTCATCCAACCACAACATTGTTATTTGTTCACAGAATTGTGAACATGGTCAAAATAACTTGTAGTTTCAAAAACAAGACAGTACGTCAAAAAGGGTGGGACCAAATTCGACACAAGGAGCCTAATTTGTACAATCTTGGTAAAGGACCACTATATTATGCTTGTAACAAATTATTAAAGGTCTGGGCCTAGCGGTATCAGACGAGAAGATTTTCGATAAGCTACAGGAAACCTCATGACATAGCGGGTTTTGACCCCAGAGGCAAAATTTGATTTTCACCAGCAATAGTGTAAGACACGCGAACGATGGACAGAGCACCATCCAATGAAATGTATTACTGCTATAAAGTTTGAGAATTTGATAAAACTACACTATGCACAGCAATTAACATGTCTCAATTTCCATCTAACACAACATGGATTTCCAATAATATAAAGTCCTGTTTATATATAAGGTGTATTCACTAACCACATAAAAAATAAGATTGTAGATAAGACATGTAGTTCAACGGAAAAGTCTGATTAATAAATTCATTATTGGGTTAAAATGAAATTCTTCTAGAAAATAAATAGATATAATATTTCCTAACCTATAAGCCTATAAAAAGAACAGTTATGACCTTAACAGTGACTACCCTGAAAAATTAATAAAATATAACATATAATCCCTTGTTACTTAAAATAGAAAAAACTAAATAAAGACAATGCACTCTTCAACAGAAAGGGAGACCAAAGAGCAAGATTTGCTGCCCTTGCTTCGAGAGTAATCTTTACAAACTAGAGAGTTTATAAGGGTTTTCCATATTTGAGCTCTGTGATCTAGTTTTTGACCTCAGATGACTCATTTTCGAACTTTAGCTAGAAATCAACGAAACAACATTTCTGACAAATTACCAGGATATTAGGGCTGAAAATCTTATCTCTAGAGTGTTAACAAGGTTTATTCATATTTGGTCTCTGTGACATAGTTTTTGACCCCAGATGACCCATATTCGAACTTTAGCTAGAAATTATCGAAACAACCTTTCTGACAAATTTCAAGGATATTTGGGCTGAAAATGTTACCTCTTGAGTGTTAACAACGTTTTTCGATTTTTGGGTTCTGTGACCTAGTTTTTGACCCCAGATGACCCATATTCGAACTTGAGCTCGAAATCATCGAAACAACCTTTCAGACTAATTTGCAGGATATTTGGACTGAAAAAGTAGCCTCTAGAGTGTAAATAAGATTTTCTATTTTTGTGTCATGTGACCTAGTTTTTCATCCCAGATTATCCATATTCGAACTCGTTCGAGGAATTACTTGGACAAACATCCTGACCAAGTTTCGTGACAATTGAGGCAATAATGTGACCACTGGAGTGTTAACAAACTATGTGTGGACGGACGACAGACGACGGACAAGCTAAGGTGAGCTAAAAAGACACGATATATGTGAAATGATGAAGCAGTACATTAAATAGCTTTCAAAGCAGGACTAGCATTCACAAAACATATAGTCATTACCTCTCTTATTTCGATGTATTTAAGTTAATTTACAAAACATAACAAAACATGCAAACATAGACACATAAATACAAATATATATGAGCATACATTAAAACATGTATGGAATGTGTCAGACCAAGGGTCAATTAACAGTGTGGGAGAGGACAATGCGCCAATAAGTGTCATGCAACGGATGGCGCGGGCAAACTTCTAACACCTGTTAATTATTTTCCTTTAATCTATATGATTGTTTAATCCTGAGTTCTTGTACATACATGTACATATATTTAATTATAGACATTGGAATTATATTATCATTGTCTTATAAATCACATATAATTAAGCCATATAACTATGCTCCATGTATATATGTACATACTCGATCACACTTTTAAATATGTATATGTATTTTGTATAATGCCATGTTCAATTTCTTCTTTAAATGAGGAAATCAAGAATTATCCATCCATCCATCCATCCATGTTGTATGTAAAAGAACAATAATATATATTAACCAGGCTGTATGGTTAGAAATGTACTTACTAAGTAGGTACAAATATGAATAGTTTGAGCACATAACAGATAGAACTAGTTATAAGGACAGTGGATGTTATAATTAGTGAAAAATCAAGTAACTATAGTTAAGGGTTGCCAGGTGGGGTTTTAAAAGTTTGACATAGAATTTTGACAAATTTGCTCAAGTTATTCAGCTTCAAAGGATCATTTTTACACATAACATTTTTTAAAGCAAATATATTAGTATTTTTCATGTTTACATTCAAGAATGCAATGTACACATCACCAAATGCTACCTGAATGGGGGAAACATATTTTTTAAGAACTACTTGAAGGGGATCTACGACCCGGAAGCATTTCGTTGTGGGCCGAAATAGGCTAGGTGAAATAGTCTGCTTCTCCCCTTGTGCTTCCGTCTGTAAAATAAAAACACATACATTGGCTGTATGTTATTGGCTGCCAGCATAATTTTCCTAGTTATACAGTACGGCGTAACAGTATTGATCACGTGACCTTTCATAATTTATTCACAAAATGATCTTGTTTGAATTGTTGTGTTTAAAAGGATGTATGCAATTAATAGATGCAATTAAAAAAAAAGAGTTACACATTGGCAAGAATTCAGTCATATTTTGTATATTTTTCTATTTCAACAAAACAAATCATAAACTTAACAAGGTGCGCATATGGTTAGGTTGTCACGAGGAAAAAACGTGTTCACGATGACCGGAAGTTATCCACATTACAACTTTCTACCAGTATGTTTATTAAGATAGCCACAATACTTATTTTGATGCAAAGCATCAAAGACGCCGCGAATGTTTTTGAAACATAACTTTAAGGAAGCAGATGCCGTTTATTGGCCAGCATATCCAGTTTGAGATTAATCTGCTGATCATGAACAACCTGTTTACAAAGTTTGAGGTCCCTGTGCCATACCGTTCTCCAGACATTGATCGAATTGATCGAATTTTAGCTTAAGGTCACCATCAACTTGACTTTAGATCTGCTGACCTCAAAATGTATATGGTTAATCTGCTAGTCATGACTGTAATGTTGTCAGTGTCACTAGCGGATCCAGGGGGGGGGGGGGGGGCGCACCCGGCGCACGCCCTCCCCCTAAAATTCCCGGAGCTTACATGTTCTTTGGTATTGAAACAATAAAATATACTATATTTTCCTATTTTTTCTTCGCTCGCTTCGCTCGCGTATCTTTATACAACATTGCCTTTTGAGATGTACTCGTACACAACACAGAGTGTACGCAATTTAAACGTTCCCGCCTTCCCTTACTGTAATAATTCGGCACTATATAACATGATCATGTTGATGCGCCGTAAAACCCATACAAACAAACACATCAGTCAATTAATTTCCTTTGGGTACATTTATACGACAACAAATATGGCTGCGCCGTCAAGTCCCAAACGCCCCAAGAAACAGAAGAGTTTGCACAGTTTCTTTAGCTGCCAGCGCCACTCAAGAGTCGATGCTAGCTCTTCTGGACTTTTACAGAGATGACATGCCACAGCCAGACATGTTCGCACAAGAGGTCCAGCTCTGGAAACAGACCTGGAGGAACACGGAAAACAAGCCGTCGACTATTGTCGAAACATTGACAGAAACATGCCAACATATGTACCCCAACATATCGAAAGTGCTTACACTGTTGCTTTTAACTTCTGTGACATCAGCAGGAGTGGAACGGTCCAACTCGTCATTGAAATTCATCAAGAACCCGCACAGGAGTACCATGGGCCAGAGCCGGTTCAACGCTCTCATGCTACTCTTCATTCATAGGGACATAAAATTGGATATTGAGGAAATTGTGAACATCTACGCCAGGAAATATCCTAGGCGCATGCTACTGATAGATCCATTGTGCGAATAGATACACATAGATAGCTATGCACTTAGAATATGTTGAATAGTAAAAGTATCTGAACATGGGTTCACAATTATACATGTATCTTTCCTCGTTTTTCCCGCTTAACGAAAATATACAAATTATATAAGCCACTTAGTCGTCCTAATAGAAACCTCGTTAGGATATTAGAACTCTAGGTATGCCCCTGGATCTGCTAGTGCAACCTTTAGAGTGATTAAAAGTTACGCCCCCCTAACCCAAAATCCTGGATCCGCCCCTGAGTGTAATGTATATAACAGACCCAAAACGGGATGGTTTAATATAGCTTTATTACATTCATACAGATATGCACACGATCTTGAATCCAATCAATAACTGCACTATAAACATACATGCAACTTTTAGCTAGATTTATTCATAAAAATTGTATAATTTAGACATAAACTATCATTTTCTTAAATAGTATTGCAATAATCAAATCACTTGCAACCATGTATTAAAATAAACAAGATTATTGTATGTCTATAAATTAACCTCTGACCCTTTTTCCTCGCAAATTAAGAAAATATCAGGTAAATAAAACTCTCACTGTCTAATAGCACACACATTATAGATCATTAAGAACAAGCATTAAATTTGAATGTTAGATAATCCGGCTTGTGCCTATAACATAAAGATGATATCATGGGCATGTTCTAAAACCTGGCCTATGTTTTGTCTTTATTTAAGATGTAGAAATACCATCTTACATTACAGTTCATATAGTTTAACATCAAGCTGTTCAAAACTACATGCATAGTTCAAATGAAAACCTGATTTTTTGTAAAAAAAATAATATTATTTAAGCCTTCAATTAAACTAGATGTTTTATCTGAATAAAACTCAGAAAAAAATATTATATTTTACATGCAGTTTATTTTCTATATAAAGGTCTATCAATGTGTTCCAGTATTTTCAGAGCTTTTACCCTCATTATGTATAAAATCTGGGCTGGCCTGGCCTGGCGCGGCCTGGCCCGACACAAAATGCTGAGTCAGCAGGCCAGGCCAGGCCAGGCCAGGTTTTAGAACATGCAGATATCATGTAAATGGTTTAATCGGAAAGAAATTTCCCAGCAAATGTCTGTTTAATTATCATGATGCGGTTGCAAATCAGTTTCGGATCTCTGCAATGTTCTGGTCAATCGGAGGCATGTTCTAAAACCTGGCATTGCCTGGCCCGGCCTGGCCTGGCCTGCTGACTCAGCATTTTGTGTCAGGCCAGGCCAGGCTAGGACAGGCCATATTTTATACATATTGAGAGTACAAGCAATGAATACATGGTAACACAATGATATACCTTTCTTAAGAAATTAAACTGCATGTTTAATGTAATGTAGTTTTTGTGTTTTATTAAGATAAAAAATAGTTCAATTGAATGCATGGGAAAATTCTTAATACTCATCGGATATTTTTTATTTAAGTGCACAGATATTGGTTTACAAATCAAATCTTAAAATCAATGTGTTCAGACCCAACTCTTACATACATATATATTTTATTTTTTACATACATATGTATTTTATTTGTGACGATTTTTTTTATGTTTTGTCTTTATTTAAAATGTAGAAAATTTATCTTACAGTTCATATTATAATTGAACATCAAGTTGTTCAAAACTACATGCATACCTCAATTGAAAACCTGAGTTTTGTATAAGTAAATGAATTAATCATTATTAAACTACATTCTTTATCAAAATAAAACTCAGAAAAAAATATTATATTAAACATGCAGTTTAGTTTCTAAATAAAGGTAAATCATTGTGTTTCAGTATATTCAGAGCGTGTACTCGCATCATGTATACAATATGGCCTGGCCCGGCCTGGTCCGATACAAAATGCTGAGTCAGCAGGCCGTAATTTTAGAGTACTTGTCTATGAACTTTGAGAGGTAACTGGTCATACCTACGAATAACCTTAATTCACCTGTAGTCTTCGGCTCGGCTATATTTTGAATTGCAGTGATTTTGGCTGGATCGGGACCTATGCCTTTTTCCGAAAAAACAAAGCCATATAATTTGACAGAGGTTTTACCAAATTTGCACTTCTGCTTGTTGAGTGTGAGATTTTTGTCTTGCAGTCGTTGCACTACGGCTTCGAGTCTCCGATCATGTTCTTCACGGTTCGGTGCGTGCATTATAATGTCATTCAATATGTTCAATGTTCCCTCGAGACCTGTTAGCACTTGTCGTATTTCATTCTGGAATATTTCTGGCGCTACGCTTACACCGAAATTCAGTCATTTGCACCTGTATAATCCGACATGTGATGCTAACACTGTCATGTTGCGTGACTCTTTTGACAGTTCGAGCTGGTGAAAACCTTTATTAAAATCGGCTTTGGAGAACACCTTTGATCCGTTTAATTCCAGGATTATGTCATCAGTTGTAGGCACTACATGACGCTCGCGTTTCAAGGCTTGATTCGCTTTTTTCATATCTACACAAAGTCTTATTTGGTCTAGAGCGTTGGGCTTTGGTGCGACAACAATATTCGAAACCCAAGGTGTCGTCCCGTTCACCTTTTCAATGACATCTTGCCGTTCTAGTCGTTTTATTTCCTGTTCCACCTTTTCTCGCACGTGGAATGGAATTCTTCTAGCTGGTTGTGCTATAGGCACGACGTTTTCGTCAACATGAGACTTAATTTGTTTGTCTTTTTATTTGCCTAGTCTTGTGAACACAGACTGGTATTTGGCACATAATTCCTCGTATTTGTTATTGTTCACTGAGTTTATTACTAGCACAATGCCGAGTTCAACAGATGTCTGGTAACTGACGAGTTGCAACCTGGTCTATTGTTTCAGCTTGTCGTTGTTTAAGGTTCCTAAATTCGAACCGCTCGAACTCTCTATTTTTCTTCGGTTGGAAATAGCCTGTTAACCCTTGCTTGACGTCATCGTTTGAATCGCTGTCCCCAAGAATCAATGTTTCGTATATTTCGAATACTTCATCTCCGGCATAGTGAAGTAATAGCGCTTTCCTCCGTTTTTTGGAGTCAATGCTAAGTCCTGTGAACAAGTTTTCCAACTTTGTCACGCATTTAGTCCATCGTGTGCCAAGGGACGTTTCCTCCCCGTACACATCAAATTTCGGGAACGGCGCTAATCCAGCCATTGTGCGTTAATCCTGACACTGACGAATATTTTATGTTAATTCACTAGCACTTTTAATCCTCAATCCTCGTCGCCAATGTAATGTTGTCAGTGTAATGTATATAACAGACCCAAAACGGGATGGTTTAATATAGCTTTATTACATTCAAAATGTTGTCAGTGTAATGTATATAACAGACCCAAAACGGGATGGTTTAATAACTGCAATATAAACATACATGCAACTGTAAGCCAGAGGCGGGTTTATCATACACGGAGGCGGGTTTATCAATACTGGGCTCTGATTGGCCACAACAATGACCGATCATAATTCATACCTACCTAGAAAATTAAAAATCCCGAAGTGTTCTTCATGTATTAATCGGAAACCGATTTTCAGCTGAAGGTAGATTTAAACTGGTCACTATTGACCTCAAAATCAGATGGCTTTATCTGCTTGTCATGACCAGCCTGCTTACAAAGCTTAAAAATTCACATGATTGTATACTTAACAATGGTCTGAATAAGGAAACTGCACTTTAAAGGAATCCCCATATTGCAGAAGCATTTTAAAAAGATTTTAAATATTTTCAATTTATTATTATCGGCTCTTCTATGTAACATGAGTGCGTTAACTCTCTTAACAGTTAATAAAGGAAAAAGAATAAACAACACCAAATGATAGTCAATATGTATTGCTCACTTGTCGTGCCATAAAATATAATTAAACATTTTATTATTAAATAACCAGAAATATATAAATCAGCAATTCACAGATAACAAATATGTCCACAGGAATTACAACCAATGTAATAGCTTATACATCTGTGTAACTACAACTAACATGATGTCTAATCATGATTTATATTAACTAACACATGCAACACACAGTAAGCATAGCACAACAAATGAAAATGAAGTAAAACAACAGTTATGTAGCTTTAACAACATAAATCAAACATAGTACACTGCAATATAAAACTAGCGTTGGGAGGGTGGGCTTTTTTCAACAGACAACTGTCAGGCACGACAAACAAAGATCGAATGACGATTTTAGTGCGGAAATATTTGCACCCAAAACTATCGCAAACTAAAGCAACCAATCAGAATTGATACAATGTTGATTACTACCGGAAGTGACTACCTGTAAACTTTGACATATTCGAGGTGAATAATTAAATATTTTATAGTTAACAAAAAACAATTAGAAAAAAAACAATGACACTTTTCCAAATTCATATTTTAATTTCAATATGTTTTAACTGTTTTAGCATTGAAAAATAGTAATATTCATCTATTAATCTAAATTTAATATCCTATTAAGGTCCCAGTCCAGTATCTTAAACTATATAAACTTACTGAAATATATGTATATTCTTAACGGGTTTGATGCCATTAAATCGAAAGTATACAATTAGCGCAAACAACATCATTTCGAATTGGCGTATCACGTAAAGTGTAAAAAAATACCATATATACTCATAACAAGACTAATTTTATTGAAAGTATCAAAGACGCCGCGAATGTTTTTGAAACATGACTAAAAGGAAGCAAATACAGTTCACCAGCATACCAAGTTTGAGGTACCTGGATGCAACCATTCTTCAGTTATTGAACGAATTCGGAGTTTTCAACTCAAGGTCACCATAACCTTGACTCTTGACCAACTGACGTCAAAATAGTTAGGGTGTTGGTCATGTTTAAGAGACCTCTACCAACTTAGGTTTCTAGGCCTTAGCATTTTCAATTATTGATAGGAAACTGCGTATTTGCGTATTTTTAGCTTATGGTCACAACGATCTTGACTTTTGATCCACTGGCATCTTAAGCAATAGGGTTCATCTGATGGTTATGACCAACCCGCCTTGGGCCGTGATGTTCTTCATTTTTTGATCGGAAACCGATTTTCAGCTGAAGGTAATCTTAAGGTCATTGGCATTTTACCAACTGACCTCAAAATCAAAAGGTTCTACATTTTAAGTCATTTCTTAAATCTTTTTCCTAAAATGTGAAATGAAAATAAAGTATTTCAGATGTTAAGTTATTAACATATATAACCAGTGAAATACTTAACCTAAGAAAATGTCTTAAGTTAGGAAATGATTTAAGATGTTTTATGAATACCAGCCCAAAAGCATATATGAAAAAAGAAATTGAAAGGTATTAAACAAGTAAAATGTTATTTATAAACAAAAATGAGCAATTATGATATTTAAAATAAAGTTCAAATCATTGTATACTCGACAATTAACATGAATACACTGGTAATAAATTGTCATTGAATTTTCAAGTTTACCCATTTATTAAAAATCAGATTATTTTAAATATGCAAAACATCTTCCGAAACTTTCTTTCTGAGCTTTGATGATTCGGATCCTACGGTTCGTAAACAAAGCTAGAAAAATCCGTAGCCTAAGAGTTAAGGGACAAGTTATTAAATACCAATTATATATATCCACAGGTTTGCAATAACGGTATAAGACATACGCTTTATTGTATCTTGGGGTTTCTTTTCTCTTTAAATGCCTAGTTTAAGCCTTCTAGAAGTGACCCCACACCCCCCCAAAAAAATGAAAAAAAATAAAAAAAATAATAATAATAATAAAATAAAAAAAAAATAATAATAATAAAAAATAAAAAAATAATAATAATAAAAATAAATGATAATAATAAAATCTGTGTAAGGTACACAACCTCTGTGTATTGATCTTAATCGAATTGCCTTGATCCCTCTTATCAGATCTCCGATCTGAGTATCAGTTTTCAGAGTCAGTTTTGGGGGTTTTATTATAGAAATGGACTATAAATGGCCATGAGCCAATAAATGAATACACAGGAAATCGGCCCCTACTGTGACTCCGGTGCGATTAGCAGGAGATGCAAAGCAGATGATTATCATGCCAAACATTCCTTAAACTAGGCCTTTATTCAGTGTATACAATTGTTTGTATAATAATATACAGCGAAATGCATTGAGTTTTGACATTTTTTTAACAAACGACGTTGTGGTTAGTGTAACTTCCGTATATTTTAATCGTCTGCATCTGCGTACTTGGCCCTTACTATGGGCTAACGCGACAAACTAGACAAACTACACATAGCGATATCGATATCGGCGTGGAGTCAATTTACGTGCGCCTAAAACCCTAAATCTGAATATGTTCGTTAAGCCAAGAGGTTGTTCGGTTTTACATCACAATAATTGGCAATCCCGCACTGACTTGTGATTTGTTGACTGTGGCAATGTTTATTTGATTTGTGATTTGTTGACTGTGGCATTGTTTATTTTTCGGACCGTACGATCCCGGCTTCTTTGTAATCGCATTGAAGTTTGAAACATTCGGGAATGTCATTGAACACTAGTCTGATTACCTTCTTACTGGTATTCCATACAGTACGTCAGGCAAAGGCCAATAACGGCGGCGTCCAATGGACACTATATAATTACTATTTATTTTACTTCTGCTGATCACGTTAATGTAACAACGGCAGATTCAAATGAATAATTGAACAAGTAAATATAAGTATAACACTGTATTTATTGCATGATTTTGTTTGGTCGCTTAAAAACTAAATGGAGATGTTTCATGTTTCAGATTTCACAAGTTTCCAGTTCTGATGTCGGAAGACGTTTGCTGCTAACCGACATACATAAGGCCAAAAATGGCGGTGCCCATGTACACGATAAGGTTACCATCTTTATTTTTGTTGATCACATTAATTAAACAACGGTATTTGAACACTCTTTATATGCAGAAAATAATGGCACAATTGATTTTTAGTGATTTTTTGACTAGCCAGAAACTATTATTCTTGTGATTTAGGACAAGTAACAATTCCCCCATCTTTATTTATCAGCCTGGGAATAATTTTGCCTTTTTGGTAATTGATAAGGTAGGGGTGTGGCATTACAACACACACTTTTACTACTATTATTTCATTTACCTGGTTTGGGTTTAAATATTTGGCCAAGAGGTTAGCTTTCAGAGTTCGACCACAATTCAATTCAATTCAATTTAAAATGGTTCTTTATTACATACTCAGAGCTGATTTTAAAACTACACATACGTTCATTGCTAAAAACCAGGTACCTAGTATTTGGACAGTTTTGGCCATTCAAGCTATCCCAACTATTTGATTTTAGCAATTGCAATTATAAGGATTGTATGAAATATTAAAAAATGCAATATATATAAACAAAATATTGGTTTATTTTGTGCATCATAGAATACTTAAACATATTTCTTTTATAATTCTCAGACAAAGAGATCAACCTAGGGACCGAATCGCTGGTATTAGATAGTTGGGATAGCTCGTCTGGACAAAACTGTAGTCCAAATACCAGGTAACTGTGCTAGAAAGGCTCCACAGAGCTTAATGCTGCTTATGTTACACATTCTTGACCATCATTGATAATTGTGATGTACATAAATCTGTATAAATTGCGACTGTATCTTAAATGCAGTTCATCTAGATACAGAAGGAATCATATAGAACTGTCTAGTGTCTAATGCACCTTTTACTGATTTCTGAGCACAACTGAAGACTAGATACCACAGGATGATTTAGGGTACGTTTCATTTTTATTTTCAGGATTATCGAAAATTTTCTGCTACATTTAATTAATTTAACCTCCTTATAAACCAGATATTTTAAGAACTGAACGCATTATAGATTAACATGCTTTAAACCATTAAATTCAATTATTTTCGTTTCTCGATTTCTTAACCAGCTAGTTTGGTGTTGGCGGAAGTATTGGCAACAGAAAACTTTTGTCACTCCAACCCGCTCAGCAAATCATATTATGATTAAATTTTAGATCTCGAGATAAGTATCAGAAGAGGTATTAAGTGATGAAACGATCATCGAGTACAATCGATAAATCGGCGCTGACAATGCTATGTCGGCGACAATCGATAGTGGTTTTCCAAAATCGATGTCGCTAATGTTGCTTCCGGTAACTACGTTTTTTTGGTTATGCGGTGAAAGTAGAGTAAATGGCAGTTTTTCTTTCCGGTAAATTATCTTTATATTTTATAAAACCTAACAATAATCTGTCTCTATGGTGAAGTGGGTCGGGTCTTACCTTGCAAATACCGGGGATCCCGGCTTAATGCATTCAGTTTTTGAAACCTTTTTTGGTACGTTTGTTTTGAACAAAGTAACTTTTTGTGAAAGTTTTATAAAATTACGACAGTTTAATGAAATATTCAATATAACAGGTTATTGAATGTTAAACTGATTAGCAAATATTTAATATGCTTTTATACGGATAATATGCTAAGATATCTTACTTGATGCGGCCTGCATGAATTTGCAATTGATGTGCAATTATTAAGTATGTGTTTTGTTGTTATGTTTTTTTCGTTAAGTTATTGAAGACAGAAAAAGGTTATGGTTGTTTACTAACTCTTGCAAAGAGAATGACTATAGCATCACACGTACTGATTCCAGGTTAAACCATTTAAATGATCGTGATTATACGAGTGTACTTATGTACATGTATAAAGAATGTATTCCTAAATGATATTATGAACTTTCGATTATTGTCCGATAGTAAATCGAAATACTTGGTCCGATTCGATTCAATTATCGATAGCAAATGGAGTCCGATTTTCAAACACTAGATGTAATTATGAGAAAAAACGATGTTTTTTACAGTTCAAATGGGGATGAAATAACATTCAATATATATATATATATATATATATATATATATAGAGAGAGAGAGTTATATATATATACATATTTTGTGCTACGATTTGTTGCACTTATAGAAATACATTTATACATATTAAAAATTAAAAAAAAGAGAGTTAAACTCCTCACAACAATTGAATTGTGCGTACCGCAAACGGCAGACCGGCTTTTAGGATAAACATTGTATCACGCATGTAATGTTATTGTATATTCCACAGAATATATCTCATAATTATAAAGCAATAACTTACGTATCGTTTGAGTCATTTTCATTGTTTAAAAACATTATTGAACATATTACCTATTTGTTTTATCAGCGACATACTAAATATAATATGCAAATGGATCGAATATAAGATAATTTTACATGTGTTCTCTACGTATTTTTGCTTGATGTTTAGACAAGTCACCGAATTAATGCAAGATCCAGTTCTTAAACTAATGAAATATAAAGTTCTGACGAAGAACTTTCACTTTTATTGCAGGTATCTAAAATGTGTACATCATAAAATGTAATCATTTAACAGTAAATATATCAACTTTTCTAATCTATATGGAAAACATTAATCTCTTGTTATCCAATTAAACGATTATCTTGGCCCATGATTACGATCGAACTCAAGTCCAAGTCTAGACACTGACTCAAACTGAAAATGGTTAACCTAAAGTCAGAATGAGCATATAAAATAGCAGGATATGTTAAGTTATAAAATTCGAAGATATGAGAACGATTTAGAATTTAAACGTATTATGAGAACAGAACAGAACTTAAAGTGGATGGGAAATTACGAGTGTGTACCTAACCAAAGCATACAGAGTCTTTGATAAGTCAGGTCAAGTCAGTGCATGACTTCAGGCAAACAGGTGTCACGATGTCTCGTCCTTGTTTCTGCTATTGATATTTCTAAGATTTGTTTAATATAATCATCACGGTTTGGTATTTCTTACAGCTCATAACATTAATAATGTATGTAACCAATTACGTAATACTATATTGTAGTTCACGCTCAGGTCACCTTTAATCGGAGCTACTGAAGAAAGCCATGATAAAAATGATTGCAAACATTCCATTCAAGAATGCCGCCCAACGTCTGGGAAAGGGACTTTTTCGCAAACAATATTTTCACCATACATACATGCGTCAAACAGAAAAAAAATAATATTCGAAACGAATTATTCATAAAAGTTAAAATGGTTTGCAAAATAAGGTATATACCTCAAATAGGACTTCCATTTACTGTGTTGCAATTTTTTATTTCTGTAATAATCACTTTAAATTTTTAATTTCAATCAAACTGCATGCGCGGTTCTCTTTTTATTGTTTTTGCTCTTTAATTGGTGTTCTACGCGGAATGTTTATTTATTACCATTTGGCATAATTGATTTTGCTGCGTAAATTATTCTGAAAAATAAAACAAACTAAAACTGCCGTTTGTAATGTAATCATCTGAATTGAATTAAATAAAAATACATTAGAGAGGCAAACTTAATTTGTTTCCGTATGAGAGAAAAACAAAGAGTTCATTGAATTATAAAAACATTGAAACTGTGTCATCTGCATACATCTTTACTATAATTGATGCTCGTTTAACACGCACTGTTAAATATATTGTCTCATAATTGTATAAAAGAACGAATTATGGGATTTAGTTTTCTATTAAACCAGTTGCAATTTGTCCTGAAATAACATTATAACAACATAATTAGACTTATTTTTAAACATGTCCATGCCTTGCTTAAAAACTGAATATATACATTGTCTTTATGTCTCCATATGCCCCCATATTTAACAAAAATACACACTGATAGAATTTTCTTGAATATACGTCTTGAAAAACAGTCGGTATGAAAAAAGAACCAACTAGGACTTACAGAAAACACGTAGAAAAATAATGTTGAACCACTTATTGCTTATCAAACTTAAACTTAAACAATAAATTCACAATATGTGAACAGAAATATTTTAGCTCTTGTCTCCCAAGACAAGCAGGCGACATGATATCAACTCACACTTGGCACAATTTCTAATAGATCTATATAAGGAAAGTTGGGTTATATTTCTAAAAGAAACCGTCCATAACATGTTCCAGCATTAACAGCTTTGTTTTAGTTATTTTTGTCAGGAGCGATGTTTGATATGTTGTCTTCCTTGTTGTGTCGTTTTCACCTTTTACAGGGATACCTGGGTTGAAATATATCAATACTAATAATTGTATAATTATATGAACTAAAACTAGAATATCACATTTCTTTTAAGATAAGTTTAAGGGAAGATTTATACTTACTATCTGCAATGACATACGTGTAGTAAGAAATCTTGAAATTGAAATTGGTAACAGTTTAACCGAAAGTCAATATCTATATAGTTAACCTTAATCTCCCATTTTGGACGTTGGTTAAGCCACAATGACCAATATGACCCAATAAACAAGATTTAGACACATGCTCAACGTAGATGGTCAATCGTGGCGACCTTACTAGGTCGAATTTACCCTATAACCTAATTTTGGATTTGATTAAGCAAATTGTTTATTGCAATAGAAAGGGTATTCTTGCTTCAACATATACAGGTCTGTGTCTTATTAAAAGAAATAATAGGATTGTGTTTTGTTTAATACCTCTAGTTGTACTATTTACAATACAAACACACATACAAACGATTCCGATGAAGAAAAAAAAACTTTTAAAGTGACTTGACTGATAATCCAATTTCGAAGCAGTTTATTTAAGGTTGAAGCGGTAAAATCTGTGTATGATGTCCTGTCAACATAGCCAGTCTTATGTGTTTGCATTGGCCACAATATCAATTAGTCAAACATCGAGAGACACACGCGTCATGATACAACAATTTATAATGTTACGATCACCAAAAGCAGCACACAAAGAGATCAGCAACAAACTTTAAACAACAACACTTATTTTCTAAATAAAAAAACAAAAGTTATTTCAAATATGTAATGCTAAAAAGTTTATACCAAAAATAAGAAGTTCATATAGAATATTGAACGCATTATAAGAGCACTCTTTAAATCTAACGACATTTTCAGAATAATTAAATGTAATCTTTATACAATAACTAAATTAAATCCAATGTTCTTGAACTTGTGTAACTTTTATAGAAACTAATTTTACCAAGGAAACAATTATCGGCGAAATTGCCCTTAATTAAAAAATGTGAATGTTGCTACGAAAACAATTTCTTCTCAATCCATCAAGGACGTTTCTTAAATTCTGTAAGAATCTTGTTTACTATATTTTTTTTTCTATAGATGGAAAAGTAGAATGTCCAAGAACATTCTTTACAAGTTTAAAAACAAACATTCTGAGAAATATCATAAGGAAAAACAAAGTTACCTTTAATGAATCTTGGTCACCTAACATTAAAACATGATTACTAAACAATCAAGCAGTGAATTTCAAATAAACATTCACGAGCTCTAACCATTTCAATGTCACAATGATTTCATAAGACAAAACAGCCCGTTAAGAACTGACGTTCATTATAAAATAAGTTTCTTTTAAGTGATTTTAACATGTTATGATAAAAGGGGTACTGTTTCATGTTTCGAACCGGAATGTCGTATTCTAATCTAGTTGTTTATTTCAGATTTCGACTCTGAAAATTCCATTCGAGTTGAATACAACCTGCCGGCTCAGAATGAAGAACTAATCACCCAATTGTATTAACAACCTTTTTATTGCCATATTTTGATGATACAATGTTTGTATCAATGACGTTATGCCTTATCTTCCAACGATGAGTATATGGCTATGCATTTATTCGTTCTGTTACGATAATGTCATAGTTATCATGATCTATGGAAATTACAGTCTGATCAGCAGCTACATAACTAATACAAAAAAGTATCTCTGCACTTTTCCCGTCTGAGTGTAAAAATCTATTGAACAACTGCTTTACAGGACGTAAGAATATGTATCAGAACAAATACGTGTAGAAATTTAGACTCAAACAACTAATCTCACTCATACGTTTTCAATCTGCGAAAGTACTAAAATAAGCGAATTTTCGGGACAGGACTGAATATCACGGATGTATAAACTATACAGGCAACACAATTCAATGTGCTTATTTGCAGTTTTTGTACATATTTTTTATCTTCGTCCAGACTATTTAGAAGCACGTTGCAGCTACTTAGTTAATAACTCATGATAATGAAAAACGAACCGGAACCAGAACCAGACAGTAAGCTTAAAGTTAATAGGTGGATACATTTTTTCTTGCTTAATCAATACGATCGATAAAATCCAAGAAAAATACACAAGGTACACAGGAGGATGCAGCACAAGTACAAATGTATGTAAGATTCCAAATACAAGTGTTTTTAGACATTAACACCAACTGTTTAACAATACATTGTTCAAGTATTTCATTATCACACATTCAAGGAATTTTATAGATTTATTTCAAAGAACTTATCTTATAGAGAAGGTACAAGTTACTATAAGGAATGGATGGTACATATGTTTTTATGACTGCGTTATGTAAATGATCACGATTTACTTTCCTTAAAGTTATATTCATTTGATCAGTAAAACAGCAATGACTAAAATGTGATGGAAGCTGCACATGTACCTCGAGTAAACCGCACATCTTGACGTTGAAATGATGTGCATGTGTTCAATAGCATCAGTCTTAAGGGTTTATTCATAAGAAATACATTCATAAAATGAATACTTAAGATGCATCTTATTCAAATCATATAATTTACTATCACTTAAAAAGCAAATATGATATTCTAATTCCGATTGTATTTATTACAGGTTCGTACATTGTTACATGTTCTTTTAGTTTAACCATTATATATTTTAAAGCGATTTAAAAGAAAGTTATTGTAGATATTATTTGAAGTCACTCTCGTTGGCACGATTTTGCAGGAGAGTGTGGTTCAGTGCTGTGGGGGAGTCCGAAACACTTGTTCGGCTTGGTGGCTTCAAGCAATAGTTACATAATCCTAGGCCGAGAATCGAAACCGAGTCGCCTTAACGAGTACACTAGCCACTGCGCTAACCGGACAGTTTTTTAGGAAATCAATTTAATAGTAAAATCAGAACAACGTAACCTAACGCTATGCAACTGTCTGATTAGATGAAATAATGATGAACGTACATTTTAAGATACCATATATAATGACTTTAGTATTTCTTACTGCTTCATGATCGCTTCTTTTGTCAGAGTGTAGTTGTTCGTCTCTGCATTTTCTTATTAACTAGCACACCACACAGCAACGTTTTAAATGCCTTTTAAAACATACCGTAGAATAAATTGTTGTGTTTTTTGTGATGCCTACGAATGAACTCACGTAGTACTTTTGTGTGATTTGTAAGACATAAACTTTTATTTTAGTGTTTTACTACATATTGTTACGCCCTTAAGGAAAAGACGCTGGTACCAAAGTGTATCATACACGTCACAAATGAAGTGATGGTAGTTAAAACGTAGATATAAGGCTTTATTTTAGCTTGGCATTAAGAACCAACAAGGCAGATTTTGGTTCAATCATTGTATTGGAGATCGGACTTACTTTACAAGCAAACTATTTTTAATAAAAGAGGTAAAATTTGATCTCTTTTGTCACTGCCATATTTACCGACCTTAGTTTTAATTAGGTCAACTCTGGACTTTTGCTAATAAGCATCTTCACCGAATTGAGTTTTACTAAGGTCAACTCATGACTGTTTCTCCCATCTCTGTCTTTTTATATTTCTACCGATCTCAGTTTTACTAAGGTTAGCTCTATCCTCTCTTTACATCTTGTTTTTCAATTTGCATCTTTACTGATCTCAGTTTGAGTAAAGGAAGCTCTTGGCTCTCTCTCTCTCTCTCTCTCTCTCTCTCTGATGTTTAATTCATTCAAAAGTACAAGTTTAATTTTTGTCTCAATTATGAATTAGTTGCATAAGCATTGAAGAGCTATTGTAGCAAAGAAGTAATGCACAGTTTTTGAAGTGAACTATTTACATGGCCTTGGTAATAACCAGTAACAGTTTATTAATTAACAAATCTTCAAGCGGAGATCTTACAAAGGACTCTTAATTTCAGATTCCGATACCCTTATCACTCGACAAGTTTTCCTTTTAATTAAATACGCCAACACAGTACGAACATTCTTCAGATGTAATTGACATTTTGCAAAAACAGTAATTTAGACTATCTTGACAATCATATTCTTTTTATGCTGGGTTTGTGAAAGCATGGATTGCATGTTGCACAAAGTAAAGAATTTACAAGAATTAAAGATTATAGAAAATATCATATCAATATTCGCAAGAGATTTATTGAAATTTGCGAAAATAATACTGTTAACATGCAAAAAAGTAAAGATTCATCAATGTCGAAAGTCTTTTTCTGAACATGGTTCAATTGCGGACCTTTACGTGTTATCATGAAATTGTTTACGTAAAATCCATTCAGAAAACAACAGAAATTGTGTCTTTTTTATGTTAAAGTTCGGAAACTCCAACAAAACCTTTTTACGCAAGGATCTATGCACCGCAGGTTGCGAAAAACATGTCCAAATAAACCTCAATGGGAAGTCGTCATTTTTTTTCTATTTAAGCTATGACGACAGTACGATATTGGAGGTTTTAGTATGGGATTTGTAGATGCCTGGTGAACACATATTATTTTGCTATGATTTGAAAGGTGTTATGAGTAGAGAAAACAATATCAAATTTGTACTTAAAATTGAATAAACAAGGTTTTGTGGCCTTGAAAATCTGCAAGATATGTCTCGGAGCTCGCGTCCGATGTCAGTTGAATGGAAATAAAATTGCTTTTACATTATTCATTAGGTAATTAATGATATCGATCACTTATTTTACCTGATAATAATCGACAAGCATTACCGTTTCATTTGATATTATAATTAAATGGGGTGATGAGGTATCACATTTAACATATCGATAAATGGACAATAATGCGAAAAACTTTAAATGCACATCGGAAACCTTAAAAACAAATGCGGATAAGGCTTCCATGCCATTTACAGCCAATTCAATTTAAAAGAAACCATCCTCACCAAACGACTCAAAACTTGACACCAGGACACAAGTTAGAACTTTGTTCAATCGAAAAACAGATGTAAAAGATGTTATTAACAAGGAGCAAGTGGTATTACGTTTTACGATAAATGACAGTTTTAACCTGATTCTGCATAAAATCACCTTTTCCGAACGTTTATGCAATTAGTTTCGTAATTCAAATCTTATTTCATGGTTTTATAACAGTAAACAGTGTATTGATCAGCCATTTCACTGTAACGTCAGCGTTAACTAAGGTTCGGATTGATTGCACTTATATTTTAAAATTTACGTCACTATTATGAACGTATTGTAAGTTACGAACATATAATATAGCAACGAACATATAAGGGGTCAAATATTTTCAATGTACATGTTTAAGCATTCTTTAGCATTCTTGGTTTATAACCAGTACTTTAAATCAATGGATTGCATTTCGGTATAGCATCCGGGATCATCTGCTTCACGCATTATTAAATGTTCCTTATTTCTGCTGTCGAATTAATAAAACCAACAAGATACGTTGATTCATCAGATGGAATTATTACTGTGCATACATAATCAATACTCTGGATTCACTAGGATTCGCTATTAGGTTAGTCATATCATGCGAGAACGCAATAAGGACGTTTACAAATGTATCACCTGAACGTGATGATCGTATTACCACTCTTGTTTTACTGTGTCCATTTCGATAATGTCGTCTGCAAAGAGGAGATATGGAAATTCGATGTCAGTCTTGTAATTCTACCATAGCAATTATGTAACAATAAAGCTGTAATACGTGAGTGCCTTTCTGAAATATTTCCTTTTGGTTAAAAGTTACCAGAAATAACGAAATACTTAGAACACTTTTACAAGTATATTTAAAAGATGTAATTTACACTTGGTAAGCACGTGTGTCGACGAAGCTACAAAATGGATCCAACCTGGGACCCTCCGATCCAGATTCTGATACACTACCAACCTCGCGTGTTTTGCAAAACGCGTGGCTACCGCGGGAGAGTTGAGTCATCGCGGCGATATATTCCGCGGTAGCCAACGCGGTGATGCGCGTCATCGCCGCGTTCACCTCTGTTATCGCGTACGATTTCCGAAAATATGCACGCGGCGTAACGCCGCGATATGCAGGTATTTCAACAGGTAAAGATGGTACAGATAGTAGGGCTGCCAAGATACGCCAAGACCGTATCGCGGTATATCGCGATACAAGGGCAGCGTATCGCGATACGTACCGCGATATTTTTGTGTATTAATAATATTGTTACGAATTGGAACATTTTTATTCAAAACAGCAAACTGCTTAAACAATTCATAGATATGATTATATCATATGTTGACTAGAACATATCTTACTAAAAACAAATGAACCAAACACATTATATTTTGCTCCTTGTCAGTGAATGCTTTAAAATTCAATCTCCAACGCACTGATCTCTCTTGATAACAGTCCAAAACCCGGGCTACTGTACAGTTTTTTGCAAAAAAGCGGAACGCCATATCCAACAGAAAATGTTAAGTTTTATTTTGTAAACTGAATATATATTTTTACTGTACTGCGGTTTTAATAGTGAAACAGTGTCATTTCATGTATGTGATCAAACACATCGTGCACGATAGATCTATAACATATTAAAATATGTGGTAAATTCACTGTGAAAGAAATGAAACATCTGTTATTATCTATATTCGGCTTATTGTTTATCATTACGTAACTATAATGAAACAAAAATTTAACTGTTACGTTTAATAACAATACTATAAACTGTAAGAAAACACAAAATTGATCGGTAACAAATTGATCGGAAGTTTTGAGAATTGAATTTTAATGGGAAAAAAAACGGTACGCTAATGTTGTACCGTGGTACGATTTTTTTTTGCTTCGTACCACGATATACCGGTATATCGTGGCAGCCCTAACAGATAGATGATTGTACAATTGTAAATTGAACCGTGTTCGCATACTGGATTCCACTTGAATTCGACGCTAAACAATCTCATCCACCAAATTTGATAATTATGTCGCTTAAATATTTGGTGTTTGTTCAGGTATATATTTTTTTGAATTAATTGATATCAAAATATACCTTAGAAGCTTAAAAGTCTGTACTATCAGCTCGTATTTCACGCGTCGTTTTTGAAATAACAGAGATTTTTGAGCGTTTTTAAGTGTCAAAATTACTAATCCAAATTTAATTTAAGTTTCATTGAAAAATAGATCATTTTAATTTAAAGTTTAATAAAACTGACTAGAAGTATATGTAAAGGACGGAAACAAATAAAAAACCATTAGAAAATTGACAGCTACCTTAATCACCGTTAATTAACACTTCGCATCGCGGTGGCTCGACGCGGTGGAACGCGGTGAAAGAACGCGGTGGGCATTATGATTCAATCGCGGCGTATAGGGAAAATGAAAGTCATAAAAAATCACGTCCGCTGTAAGGAAAATTCGTGGTGATGTGCGAAATGTGCAAAAAAACGGAAGTTTTCCTATTTATTTAGATAACCCACCTTCAGGGTCGTACATGATTTACTTCATCATTTGCAAAATCTGCAATGTCATATAAACATATTTTAATTTGGAATTTCCCTCGTCTCACAATGTTGGTATTTACTTTCTTGTCCTCGCTTTCAGACATTCTGACTGCTGCAGTGGTTTTCGGGAGCGTAAATAGTTCCCGTGAATAGTTCATAATGCATAGCTATATTTAAATGGATGATGCCATCAAATCGAGACGGTTAGCTCCATCATTTAGGCGGATTTCTGTTTTGGGATGAAGTATCTTCATAATTATACTGTGTGCATCGTTTTGTTATGTTCTGGTATGTGCGCGCTATTGAGTTGGACGAGTAATAAAAATCATACTCAGTTTACTGTACGTGTTAACGTTGGGGATTCTGATGAATTAATCAATTGATGAATCTCTCGGGAAGCCGCTTTCAGATGAATTTGACGGTTTAAAAGAAGCAATCTTATTCAGAAAATATAAAATATTATCAAAGTCAGTACAATATTTCCGAGTATAAAGGTTTATACCGTGATTATGTTTTCTTCTTTTGTAATAATTTCAGAACCGCTTGGTACTGTAACTGTTAGAGAGATTGCGAAACATTACTTGTACGGGTACGTGAACTATGTCATCCTGGTAAATACAGTGTAAAAGCGTAGATTGGCATGTAGAATGACTCGAAGAAAGTGCATTATGTACAGGCCTTTAAACGAGAAAATGTGTAATTAAAAACAAGATTTCCAAGATTAAATATAATGCAATTTATTTGAAAATAATTTCAGCACATATGTACCTCCACGTTTCAAAAACCAGGTATCAAATGTTTGAGATCCGCTCACTTATATGTGTCTCTTGTTCAAAGAATACATGTACTAAAATGTTTGTGCATATTTCCTTTTGAGCGTCACACCAAAACTACTAGGTCTTTTGAAAAGTATGTTTATTCCGAAAAAAAACGGTGTAGATCTAATTTCAAGTTATTTTGCTAATTATTTTTATGCACCGTCACATCTCACAGACAAACCTATCGTTAGGGCGAGGCTTACGTGCAATAAGACCCTAGGTTACTCATTAGGATATAAAATCGTATCTGATTGAGATTATGCCGTGATAAGTTTTTTATCCCACTGTCCTAACGTGCATTACTTCGTTCCTCATTTGCAATGACAATAAAAAAAAAAAATGATTAATGAAAAAAAATATTGTTGCTCTCTCAAGTTAGTGATATTTTTTTTTGGCGTGGAACTAACAACTATTAGTATTCAATGTTCATCATATAATCTTAAGAACAAAAATAATGTTAGAAAGCCGTCACAATTTACAAGGTACGTTTACTTTACGACATTAGTGAGTCCTCAAGGTGTCATCATTATAAACATTACAAAACATTATTAAATACAGAAAGGTACCTACATCTGGAAATTCCATTAAAATATAAGATTGCGTTTGCTAGGTTTCGCTGCTCCAACCATAAGCTGAATATTGAACTTGGAAGATATATAAATACTCCGCAAGATGAGAGACTTTGTATATATTGTCTGAATCAACATTTGACAGTTATTGATTGTGAATATCATTCATTCTTTCAATGTCCTAAATTCGATATTATTCGTAGACAATATCTTTTTAACTGGTATTCATCTGGTAATAGTTTAAATGATTTCTACTCTTTAATGTCTGCTGAAAATGATAATACAATATTGAAGTTAACAATCTATGTATACCATCTGTTAGATATGATAAATGTGTAAATCGTATGTTGCAACTACTATACTATGTTTGTTTTTTTGTACATTTTGTGTATTTTGGGCCGGTGGCCTTTATTTACTTGAATAAAATGAATTGAATTGAATTGAATTGAATTTACGACAGCAAATCTGTGCAACCATACCTCACAAAATGAAAAGAAGCACACAAAATGCGCATCATCACAACCAATACTTTACAGTTGGTAATAGTTATCATTGTAACTTTGTAAAGAGTACATAAATAATTAGTCTCAACAAGCAGAAGTATGTATCACAGTGAATTGATAATAGTTTCGACCTTAAACACTTTGTCAGACTATGGGCGACGTCATTGTATTTGCAGAGTATAGATAAGAGTTTCTTATCGATGTATTTATTTAAATAATTGTTTATTATGAGGTTTTTGGCTTACGAGATTTTCTTGCATACCGGACGTGTGTTTCTGGTCATGTGACCAGTGCTGGAAAACCCCATCTTACATACCCCATGTAAGATGAGTCACGCGCAACAACGCGCCACTTCTTATTTCATTTATTGTATGGTTTATGAAAAATATATTATGCCATTTGAATACAGCGCAATCAAATATATATGTTTGCAAGACTTTTAATTAAAATTGAAAATAAATTATCGTTTAAAACCATATTTTTAGTTATTCAAAATTACTGCGCTCTATGACGTCAGTAAACAACGTCGCACGCGCTTTTTGGTGTAATTGTACAAAAGTTCGTTTTCAACGTCATTTTTTCCACAATTTGGTAAATTTAGATATGCAAGAAAAAATATCAATCATGTGTTTCCAGTACGGAGGGAAAAATCCGACCCTCGGGCACGTTGCGTGACCAGTAACTCGGCAAGCCTCGTTACCGGCTTACGCACGTGCCCTCGGGTCGGATTTTTCTATCCGTACCGGAAACACATGATAGATACTTATAATATAAACTGGTCAATGTCAATGTCAATCCGAATATCTTAGCCCTATGTCGAAATGTTATTGTAGGGTAAAACAACGAGTTTCTTAAAGCAGATACATACTTTGATCTAAAGCACCTTAATGGCGGAAGCACGTAAATAATAGGCAAGACACCCCTTGATGATCAGGATGTTTGTCAGAAGTAGAGACAATTATTGTTTTATCGCTGCTAGCAAGATGGTGCTTTTGACGTGAAGTAGAATTGTTAAACAACTAAAACGGCATTTCTATTTAATGCTATTTTTACTTCTTTTTATTTACAAAAGCAGCAAACATGATCAATAATTATTTAAATAAACTGGCAACAGGCTTGTATCGGCTGTCTGTGAAGTAACTGCTTTTAAAGAGGTTTCCGTGAAACATACAATTATTGAACTTTCATAATGATAAGTAAGACATGTCCCTCGGATAAACAACACAAATAAATATTGACATAAATTGCTGTATATGCTACGAATGAAGATTGATGGACATGGCTTCTTATTTAAATTATTTTCATTTTGTATATTTCATTTGTTTGAGGACGGGGTAAAAAAAATCCGACCCGAGAACATGCTCGGAAGCTGGTATCGTGTGTTTGAGGTCGGGGTCAAAAACATCCGACCCGAGAACTTGCTCGGAAGCTGGTATCGTGTGTTTGAGGTCGGGGTCAAAAACATCCGACCCGAGAACATGCTCGGAAGCTGGTATCGTGTGTTTGAGGTCGGGGTCAAAAACATCCGACCCGAGAACATGCTCGGAAGCCGTTATCGTGTGTTTGAGGTCGGGGTAAAAAACATCCGACCCGAGAACATGCTCGGAAGCTGGTATCGTGTGTTTGAGGTCGGGGTCAAAAACATCCGACCCGAGAACTTGCTCGGAAGCTGGTATCGTGTGTTTGAGGTCGGGGTCAAAAACATCCGACCCGAGAACTTGCTCGGAAGCTGGTATCGTGTGTTTGAGGTCGGGGTCAAAAACATCCGACCCGAGAACATGCTCGGAAGCCGTTATCGTGTGTTTGAGGTCGGGGTCAAAAACATCCGACCCGAGAACATGCTCGGAAGCTGGTATCGTGTGTTTGAGGTCGGGGTCAAAAACATCCGACCCGAGAACTTGCTCGGAAGCCGTTATCGTGTGTTTGAGGTCGGGGTCAAAAACATCCGACCCGAGAACTTGCTCGGAAGCCGTTATCAGTGTCGGTGCTCGCCAAAATTGTTCAGGTCGGCCTACTTCATCGGAAAGAACAGTTTCTAACAATATTGTGTAATGCGTTTTTATTACTATAAACAACACGTAAATGTTTCAGGATACTGATAATACTAAACTGTTGAGCTAAGCTTGAAATGTATATACATGTAAATATTTGTTTGAAGATGAACTTTGAAAAACAACAAAACTGAAATATGTTTTTACATTTCAAATCTAAATTTGTGCTTATAATACGTGGCCAGAATGAGTTATTTTGGAAAGCATGAATCTTTGAAAAGGGACATTGACCTACTAGAAACACTCGTGTATATAGGGGTCTATATGCTGATGTTTTGACATTTTGTAATCCTAACTTGTCAGGTTTTCAGGTTTAAATGTTAATTAACACTGAAAGGAAACAATTGAACTGTTAATCTGGATATAAAGCAGAAGTCATCATTCCAATTAAACTACATTTAACAGCGTGCTACGTTAACGTATTTGAATATTACAATGGTTTTAAGTAAACATTTGGTTCGGGTTACCAGACCCTACCTACGAAAAAGGCACATACCCTGCCGTTTTTATAGTCGGTTGGTAGTCAGTGTATGTATGAATATAAAGTTTAAAACCTTAAAGCTTTATATAGAAGTTTACTTTAACATCAAATCTCGAATTATGACAATTAAGTTCTTATGCCTACCTGTTTTCAAAAAGGATGTAACGCTAATCAAAGCTAATTTATTTGACCGAACCAAAATGCTGCTTTAAAGTCAAACATGAATAAAGCCTTGCCGCTTACACAAGATATAAAAAATACATAAATGTAATTAATGTTTCAGGACATTTAAAATACTAGACTGTTGAGCTTAAGCTTGAAATGTATATATACATGTAAATATTTGTTTGAAGAAGAACTCTTGAAAGACAAAAAAACTGAAATGTCTTTACATTTCAAATCTAAATTTGTGTACATGTATTGTGCTTATAAATCGTGGCCTGAAAGCATGATTCTTTGAAAGGGAACAGTGACATACTAGAAACACACGTGTACATAGTGGTCATTGACAACATAGAAACAAAATGTTGTTTATGCCCTATAAAAGGATTAATACACTGGCTGCTTATTTTGGCTTTTATTTATTTTGTAATCATGTAGCCCTACAGTTGTACGGAATTCAAACAATTTAGATTTAAGTTCACATTAATTATGTTTTTGTTGATAATAATAATAACTATTTATTTTTAAAGGGACACAAAGATTGTTAGCATTTGTTTTAAAATCTGTTCAATATTTTATTTTTCATACATACATACCTGTTATCGATCACTTGCTAACAACATGCAGATACTCATGTGAAAAGAAATGTGTTAATCCTAGCGTAACTCATACTGAAAAAAATGTTTTTTAACTAAGTTTTTACATAGTGAAACCTGGTTATTAGAATGACGAACGTCGTTGTTTGGGCGGGCGGGCATCCAGGCGGCGTCAAACTCACCTATGAAACTAAATAACTTTAGTAATGGTTGATATATCTTGACCAAACTTGGTCTAGATAAAGAGTTTATGGTAACATTTTATGGGATTGCGTTTTGGGTCCATAGGTTCAAGGTCAAGGTCACTGTAACTAAAATAGAAAAACGGTTGAAACTGAATTACTTTAGTTAGGGATGACATATTAGGACTAAACTTGGTCTATAGGAAGAATTTATGGAGAACTTTTATGGTATTGCGTTTGGGGTCCCTAGGGTCAAGGTCAAGGTCACTAAAAATAGAAAAACGGTTTAAACTGAATAACTTTAGTTAGTGATGCCATATATTGAATAAACTTGGTATATAGAAAGAGTTTATGGATACCTTTCATGGGATTGCGTTTTGGGTCTCTAGATTTAAGGTCAAGGTCACTGTTACTTAAATAGAAAACAGTTGAAACTAAATAACTTTAGTAAGGGTTAACATATCTTGACCAAACTTGGTCTATGGAAGAGTTTATGGGTACCTTTCATGGGATTGCGTTTGGGTCCCTAGGGTCATGGTCACTGTTACTGAAAATAGAAAAAACGGTTGAAACTGAATAACTTTAGTCAGGGTTGACATACCTTGATTAAACTTAGTCTGTAGTTCGTGGATACCTTTCATGGGATTTCGTTTGGGGTCCCTAGGGTCAAGGTCAAGGTCACTGTTACTTAAAATAGAAAATTAGTTGAAACTTAATAGCTTTAGTCAGGGTCCACTTATATTGACCAAACCTGGTATAAAGGAAGTGTTTATGGTACTTTTCATGGAATTGCGTTTGGTGTCCCTAGATTCAAGGTCAATGTCACTGTTACTAAAATTAGAAAAATGTTTAAAACTGAATCACTTAAGTTAGGGTTGACATATCCTGACCCAACTTGGTATAAAGGAAGAGTTTATAGATTTATTTCAATCGATTGCATTTGGGGTCCCTAGGGTCAAGGTCAGTGTTACTTAAAATAGAAGAACAGACACAGACTGAAGTTCTTCTGTCAATCATTCAAAACCTGGTTTCGTCGCATTGCGGCGTTTCTTGCTTTACTTATATTTTTATTTTTATAGCTCCTATTATAACTTTTGATGATATTTCATCATTGTTACAAAAAATATTCATCATTGTTACAAAAAATATGTTAAAATGAACTATGTTTTCGGAATGACCTTAGAAATGCGAACGAGCAGATTTTGTTATTTTTTTACGTGTTTGCTTCTCTTTCGCATTTTGCAAAATTGTTGGTGTGTGTCTTTTTAACTTTCATCACATGCCTGGAAACTGTTTGTAATTTATAAAAACACTCTTTGGAATAAAACTGATATTGTGTGTTGTTGTGAATGAGTTTAAAATAAGATACCGAGTGAATGGAATTAGACTGAATAGTGTGCTTTCCAGCGCTCCCACATTTTCTTCCTTTTCCCACTTTCTTCACACTTGAAAGGTCTCCTATTTTCCCTACATTTTAGTTATTCTTTCATAAAATTCGTCATAGCTGTGAAAATACATCAACATCATGCTAGTGAAAAAAAGGTTCTATAGTTATTCATATATATAAATTTATACTAACTGTATAAGTGGTCAAACACTACTGCAAACCTCCGATTCTGTTTTCTTTTGCACGTTCAATTCTTTCTAGGAAGGTTACTTTTGTCACTTTGTAAATTAATTCTTTGCCATAGAGTCCCTAAGTATTTTTTTCATTAGCAGCATCCAAAAAGGTGGATGTATCATTTCGTGTTTCCTACGGTGGAACAGAGGTGTCATCCGCAACACTTTATATATGAAATGGCCATAACTTAGATAATTGAGGCCACAACTTAGTTAATTGTGGCAAAAAAAATAGTAACTTGTGGCAAAACTTAGTAAATTGTTGCCAAAACTTTATAACTTGAGGCCTCTGTGTCACCGTTGTTTCCTGAATGAAATGGGTTGAAGTTGTATAAAACACATCTGACATCTACTGAATTAATCAGATACTAGAACTGAGAATTTAAAATTATAATGCAAAAGGTACAACGATATCATTCGTTTCTGTTTTGCTTTTCTCGCTAAAGTGAAGTGATCACTCCCATTTGAAAAGACAAAAGTTTTCATGATGTTTAAATTTTTGTTTCATTCGGTTGTTGGATAACAAATGGTCATTTCTCATATACATGTACAACTAATTCCAGTTTCAGATTTATTTAAAAGAATGCAACAGATGACAAAGTACAAATATGCATAATCAATAGAAACATAACAATATACATTTGTATAAGAAATTTGATTTATGAAACACAATCAGAAGCAAAATATACAAGAACTAAATGTCAAAATTTCAAAGTAAATAAATATGAGAATAGTTTTTAGCTAGACTTTTCGAAGAATAAGGAGGTCGCCCCAGCGTCGGCGTGCAGTTTAAATTTTAAAGTTTGGATTTTCACTTACAACTTCAATATCCTTCATTCATTTCACTTCATACCTCACACAGTTGATCAGGGCCATTACGTAATGTGGTTAGATAACTCAATATTATCCGTTATACTAATTATTGCGCCTGATTGACTATGGAACTTAGGATATTGTTTTAGGGCATGTTGGGATATTTATTTATCACGCCTATACCCTTCATTCAAAAGACTTAATAATTCACACAGTTGTTTAAGACCCACAATGAGGTTACACAACTCCATATTATCCTTTATACAAGTAATGGCGTTGATTGACTTAGAAATTTCGGTTAAAGTTTTTGGGCAAGTTAGGATTTAAAAAAAACACACACTTAATACTTCGCCAGTTAATGACGACCATCTTGCAATGAATTCACATAACTTCATTTTAACCCTAAATTATGGCCCTTTTTATTGATTTTTTTCTCTTTTTATGACAGGCACATTTTTATATTCTTAACCAGGTTTTCCATAAAAGAAAATCAAGTTATTAGAGTGACTTGCGTCATTGTTTGGGGCGGGCTGGCGGGAGTGCAGCGTCAAAGTCACCTTGCGTATCGAATAATTTTAGCTAGGTTTGACAAAAGTGACCAATCTTGACATATACGAAGAGTTTTTGAAGACCTTTCATGGGAATGCCTTTGAGGCACCTTGCATCAAGGTCAAGGTCAAAGTTACTTTTAAAAGAAAAATGGTTGGTATTGAATAACTGAAGTAAGGGTCTATATATTGAGACCAAAAATATATAGGAAGAGTTTATAGAGACCTTTCCTGAGATTGTGTTTTGGGCCCCAAGAGATATGGTCTAGGTAAATGTCACTTTTGCTAAATATATAAATATGGTTAGTACTGAATAACTCAAGTAAGGGTTGAGATAGTGTGACCAAACTTGGTACATAGGACAAGTTTATGCAGACTGGATTGGCTTTTTGCCCCCTACGGTCAAGGTCACTGTAAATAAAAACTGTAACTGTATAGTACTGAATAACTTTAGTTTAATGGTTGACATACTGTGACCTAACTTGATAAGCAGGAAGAATTTAAGGAGGACTTCCATGGAGTTGTGGTTGGGCCCTTTAGGTTCAAGGTCACTGTTACAAAAAATAGAAGAAAGAAGTTGAAACTGAATCTCTACTACCAATCATTAAAAACCCGGTCAGATCACGATTTTCATTGCTTTTGAAAGGCAGATATAACATCGTTATTGTTTTTTCACTTCTAAGTAAAAGCGGGGTTATCGAGCGCGCTGCTTTACGACAGCACTTGTATTATAAAGAGGAGTTTTTGTCATTAAGTGGTCACTCCCTGTTTTTCAACCAGACTTGTGACTGGCTTAGGTCAGGTTAAACACTTGACAAATTAGAAGTTACACACCATTACTCTGCCAGCACCCTTAAGAGCCCTCCCAGGCGGGTTATCTACTATAGAAGTCCTAGCGAGGAGTAGTACTGGGCCTCTCGGAACATTTCTGCGGGGCCACACTGGTATTTTATGGGCATAACGCCAAACTAATGATCAAGATACACGAAAAGATATACTGAAGCAAGTATCTGGTGCATCAGCCGCATAGTCCGATCAGTATCGAAGGGATGTCTGCAATCAACATCATGTACTTAAATTACCAGTCAGGCTTGAAAACTCTACTGAGTTCACCTTCAAACATGCATCATAGGGTAATGAAGCAATTGTTTGGCCACAGACTCACTTTGTCTATTAAAACGTAGGTAGGAAATGGTAACTAGAATCGCAGATACCTATTTCCGTTTTTTTGTCATCACCATCATGACAACCACCACCACCACCAACACCGTGCTTATCACTATCATGACCACCACAATCATGACCTTCACCTTCACCATGCTCATCACCATCATGACCACCACAATCATGACAACCACCTCCACCGTGCTCATCACCATCTGACAACCACAATCATGACAACCACCTCCAACGTGCTCATCATCATCATGACCACCACGATCATGACCTACACCTTCACCATGCTCATCACCATCATGGCCACCACAATCATGACAACCTCCTCTACCGTGCTAATCCCGATCTGACAACCACACTCATCACCACCTCTACCGTGCTCATCACCATCATGACCACCACAATCATGACCACCACGTCCACCGTGCTCATCACCATCATGACCACCACAATCATGACCACAACCTCCACCGTGCTCATCCCCATCATGACCACCACAATCATGACCACCACCTACACCGTGCTCATCACCGTCGTGACCACCACAATCATAACCACCACCTACACCGTGCTCATCCCTATCATGACCACCACAATCATAACCACCACCTACACCGTGCTCATCCCTATCATGACCACCACAATCATGACCACCACCTCTACCGTGCTCATCACCATCATGACCACCACAATCATAACCACAACCTCCACCGTGCTCATCACCATCATAACCACCACCTGCACCATGCTCATCACAATCATGACCACCACAATCATGACCACCACCTCCACCGTGCTCATTACTATCATGACCAACACAATCATAACCACCACCTGCACCATGCTCATCACAATCATGACCACCACCTGCACCATGCTCATCACAATCATGACCACCACAATCATGACCACCACCTCCACCGTGCTCATTACTATCATGACCAACACAATCATAACCACCACCTCCACCGTGCTCATTACTATCATGACCAACACAATCATGAACACCACCTCCACCGTGCTCAACACCACAATAACCACCACAATGATGACCACCACCTCCACCGTGCTCATCACCACCATGACCACCACAATCATGACCGCCACCTCCACCGTGCTCATCACCTTCATGACAACAACAATCATGACCACCACCTCCACCGTGCTCACCACCATCTGACAACCACAATCATGACCACAACAATCACCAGGCTCATCACTATCCTGACCACCACAATCATAACCAGCTACTCCACTGTGCTCATCACCATCATGAAAACCACCTCCAATGTGCTCATCACCATCATTCAAACCACAATCATAACCACCACCTCTACCTTGCTTATCACCATCATGACAACCACAATCATGACAACCACCTCCAACGTGCTCATCACCATCATGACAACCACAATCATGACCACCATCTCCACCGTACTCATCCCGATCTGGCACCACAATCATGACCACCACTTACACCGTGCTCATCACCATCATGACCACCACAATCATGACCACACCTCCACCGTGCTCATCACCATCATGAGCACCACAATCATCGCCACCACATCCACCGTGCTCATCACCATCATGACCACCACAATCATGACCACCACCCCCACCGTGCTCATAACCATCATGACCTACACAATCATGACAACCAACTCCACCGTGCTCATAACCATCAAGACCACCACAATCATGAACACCACCTCCACCGTGCTCATAACCATCATGACCTACACAATCATGACAACCAACTCCACCGTGCTCATAACCATCAAGACCACCACAATCATGAACACCACCTTCACCGTGCTCATCCCCATCTGACCAAAACAATCATGACCACCACCTCCACCGTCCTTATCACCACCATGACCATCAAAATCATGACCACCACCTCCACCGTGCTCATCCCCATCTGACCAACACAATCATGACCACCACAAGCATGGCCACCACCTCCACCGTGCTCATCCACATCTGACCAACACAATCATAACCACCACCTCCACCGTGCTCATCCCCATCTGACCAACACAATCATGACCACCACAATCATGACCACCACAAGCATGGCCACCACCTCCACCGTGCTCATCCACATCTGACCAACACAATCATGACCACCACCTCCACCGTGCTCATCCCCATCTGACCAACACAATCATGACCACCACAATCATGACCACCACAAGCATGGCCACCACCTCCACCGTGCTCATCCACATCTGACCAACACAATCATGACCACCACCTCCACCGTGCTCATCACCACCATGACCACTACAATCATGACCAACATCTCCACCATGCTCATCATCACCACCGTCATATGACAATCACAATCATGACCTACAAAATCAAGACCACCATCTTCACCTTGCTAATAACCATCTGACCACCACAATCATGACCACCACCTCCACCGTGCTCATCACCAGCATGACCACCACAATCATGACCACTACCTCCACAGTGCTCATCACCATCATGACCACCACAATCATGACTTCCACCTCTACCGTGCTAATCACCATCATGACCATCACCTCTACTGTGCTCATCACCATCATGACCACCACCTCCACCGTGCTCATCAACATAACGACCACCACAATCATGACCACTACCTCCACAGTGCTCATCACCATCATGACAACCACAATCACGACCACCACCTCCACCGTGCTCATCACCACCACCACCAAAATTATGACCACCGCAATCACCGTGCGCATCACCATCATGACCACCACAATCATGACCACCACCTCCATCGTGTTCATCCCCATCTGACAAGCACAATCATGATCACCACCTCCACCGTGCTCATCCAAATCATGACCACCACAATCATGACCACCACATCATCCGTGCTCATCCCCATCTGACAACCACAATCATGACCACCACATCCACCGTGCTAATCTCCGTCTGACAACCACAATCATGACCACCACCTCCACCGTCCTCTTCACCATCATGACCACAACATCCACCGTGCTCATCCCCATCTGACAACCACAATCATGACCACAACCACCACCGTACATATCACCATCATGACCACCATAACCATCGTACTTATCGCCATCATGACCACAGCCACCATAACCACCACCGTGCTTACCACCATCACCGCCACAACCACCACCACCATCATCATCACCACCATCGTACTTATCACAATCATAACCACAACCACCACCATCGTACTTATCACCATCATGAACACAACCACCATCGTCCTTACCACCATCATGAGCATAACCACCATCGTATTTATCACTATCATGAGCACAACCACCATCTTACGTTTCACAATCATAAGCACAACCATCATCGTACTTATCACCATCATGAGCACAACCACCAGCGTCCTTATCACCATCATGAGCAAAACCACCATCGTACTTATCACCATCTTGACCTCCACCACCACCGTACTTAACAACATCATGACCACCATCATCGCCACCACACCACCATCACCACCACCACCATCACCGTGCTTATCACCATCATCAGCACAATCACCATCTCACTTATCACCATCATGAGCACAACCACCATCTTAAGTATCACCATCATGAGCACATCCCACCATCTTACGTATCACCATCATAAGCACAACCAACATCTTACTCATCATCATCATGAGCACAACCACCATAGTACTTATCACACTCATGAGCACATCCCACCATCTTATGTATCACCATCATGAACACAACCCATCACCGTATTTATCAACATCATGAGCACAACCACCATCGTATTTATCACCATCATGAGCACATCCCACCATCTTACGTATCACAATCAAGAGCACATCCCATCACCGTATTTATCACCATCATGAGCACAACCACCATCATACTTATCATCATCATGAGCACATCCCACCATCTTACGTATCACAATCAAGAGCACATCCCATCACCGTATTTATCACCATCATGAGCACAACCACCATTGTACATATCACCATCATAAGCACATCCTACCATCTTATGTATCACCATCATGAGCACAACCACCATCATACTTATCATCATCATGAGCACAACCACCATCTTAATTATCACCATCATGAGCACAACCACCATCATACTTATCACCATCATGAGCACGACCACCATCTTACGTATCACTATCAGGAGCACAATGACCATCTTACGTATCACCATCTTGAGCACATCCCACGATCTTAGGTATCACCATCATGAGCACATCCCACTATCGTACTTATCACCATCATGAGAACAATCACCATTTCACTTATCACCATCATGAGCACAACCACCATGTTAAGTATCACCATCATGAGCACATCCCACCATCATTAGTATCACCATCATGAGCAAAACCAAAATCTTACTTATCACCATCATGAGCACATCCCACAATAGTACGTATCATCATCATGAGCACATCTCACCATTTTACGTATCACCATCATGAGCGTTGTACAACAACCATCTTACGTATCACCATCATGAGCACAACCACCATCGTACTTATCACTATCATGAGCATATCCCACCATCGTACTTATCACTATTATGAGCACATCCCACCATGTTATGTATCACCATCATAGCACATTCCACCATCTTACGTATCACAATCATGAGCACATCCCACCATCTTACATATCACCATCATGAGCACAACCACCATCATACGTATCACCATCATGAGTATATCCCACCATCGTATTTATCACCATCATGAGCACAACCACCATCGTACTTATCACCATCATGAGCACATCCCACCATCTTACGTATCACCATCATGAGCACAACCACCATCGTACTTATCATAATTATGAGCACATCCCACCATCGTACTTATCACCATCATGGGCACATACCACCATCTTACCTATCACCATTATGAGCACAACCACCATCGTACTTATCACAATCATGAGCACATCCAACCATCATTCTTATCACCATCATGAGCACAACCACCATCGTACTTATCACTATCATGAGCACATCCCACCATCTTACGTATCACCATCATGAGCACAACCACCATCGTACTTATCATAATTATGAGCACATCCCACCATCGTACTTATCACCATTATGAGCACAACCACCATCGTACTTATCACCATCATGGGCACATCCAACCATCATTCTTATCACCATCATGAGCACAACCACCATCGTACTTATCACTATCATTAGCATATCCCACCATCGTACTTATCACTATTATGAGCACATTCCACCATCGTACGTATCACCATCATGAGTACATCCCACCATCTTACGTATCACCATCATGAGCACATCCCACCATCGTACATATCACCATCATGAGCACAACCGCCATCTTACGTATCACCATCATGAGCACATCCCACAATCTTACGTATCACCATCATGAGCACATCCCACCATCTTATTTATCACCATCATGAGCACATACCACCATTGTACTTATCACCATCATGAGCACATCCTACCATCGTACGTATCACCATCATGAGCACATTCAACCATCGTACGTATCACCATCATAAGCACAACCACCATCTTACATATTACCATCATCAGCACATCCCACCATCTTACTTATCACCATCATGAGCACATCCCACCATCTTACATATCACCATCATGAGCACAACCACCATCGTACATATCACCATCATGAGCACATCCCACCATCGTACTTATCACCATCATGAGCACAACCACCATCTTACGTATCACCATCATGAGCACAACCATCACCGTACTTATCACCATCATGAGCACATCTCACCATCGTACTTATCACCATCATAAGCACATCCCACCATCTTACGTATCACCATCATGAGCACATCCCACCATCTTACGTATCACCATTATGATCACAACCACCATCATAGGTATCACCATCATGAGTATATCCCACCATCGTATTTATCACCATCACGAGCACAACCACCTTCTTACGTATCACCATTATGAGCACTTCCCACCATCGTATCTATCACCATCATGAGCACATCCCATCATCATATTTATCTACATCATGAGCACAACCACCATCTTACGTATCACCATCATGAGCACATCCCACCATCATACTTATCACCATCATGAGCACAACCACCATCTTACGTATCACCATCATGAGCACAACCACCATCATACTTATCACCATCATGAGCACATCCAACATCACCGTACTTATCACCATCATGAGCACAACCACCATCGTACTTATCACTATTATGAGCACATCCCACCATCGTACGTATCACCATCATGAGCACATCCCACCATTTTACTTATCACCATCATGAGCGTTGTACAACCACCATCTTACGTATCACCATCATGAGCACAACCACCATCGTACTTATCACTATCATGAGCATATCCCACCATTGTACTTATCACTATTATGAGCACATCCCACCATCTTATGTATCACCATCATGAGCACATCCCACCATCTTACGTATCACCATCATGAGCACAACACACCATCTTACATATCACCATCATGAGCACAACCACCATCATACGTATCACCATCATGAGTATATCCCACCATCGTATTTATCACCATCATGAGCACAACCACCATCATACTTTTCACTATCATGAGCACATACCACCATCTTACGTATCACCATCATGAGCACAACCACCATCGTACTTATCACAATCATGAACACATCCCACCATCGTACTTATCACCATCATGGGCACATACCATCATCGTACTTATCACCATCATGGGCACATCCCACCATCATACTTATCACTATCATGAGCACATCCCACTTTCGTACGTATCACCATCATGAGCACAACCAACATCTTACGTATCACCATCATGAGCAAATCACACCATCGTATTTATCACCATCATGAGCACATCCCACCATCTTAAGTATCACCATCATGAGCACATCCCACCATCGTATTTATCACCATCATGAGCACATACCACCATCTAACGTATCACAATCATAAACACATCCCACCATCTTACGTATCACCATCATGAGCACAACCACCATCATACGTATCACCATCATGAGCATATCCCACACTCATATTTATCACCATCATGAGCACATACCACCATCTAACGTATCACCATCATAAGCACATCCCACCATCTTACGTATCACCATCATGAGCAAAACCACCATCATACGTATAACCATCATAAGTATATCCCACCATCATATTTATCACCATCATGAGCACATACCACCATCTAACGTATCACCATCATAAGCACATCCCACCATCTTACGTATCACCATCATGAGCACAACAACCATCATACGTATCACCATCATGAGTATATCCCACCATCATATTTATCACCATCATGAGCACAACCACCATCGTACTTATCACAATCATGAGCACATCCAACCATCATACTTATCACCATCATAAGCACATACCACCATCTAACGTATCACCATCATGAGCACAACCACCATCGTACTTATCACTATCATGAGCATATCCCACCATCGTACTTATCACTATTATGAGCACATCCCACCATCGTACGTATCACCATCATGAGCACATCCCACCATCTTACGTATCACCATCATGAACACATCCCACCATCGTACGTATCACCATCATGAGCACAACCACCATCTTACATATCACCATCATGAGCACATCCCACAATCTTATGTATGACCATCATGAGCACATCCCACCATCTTATTTATCATCATCATGAGCACATCCCACCATTGTACTTATCATCATCATGAGCACATACCACCATCGTACGTATCACCATCATGAGCACATCCCACCATCTTACGTATCACCATCATGAGCACAACTACCATTGAACATATCACCATCATGAGCACATCCCACCATCATACTTATCACCATCATGAGCACAACCACCATCTTACGTATCACCATCATGAGCACATCCCACCATCTTACGCATCACCATCATGAGCACATCCCACCATCTTTAGTATCACCATCATGAGCACAACCAACATCTTACGTATCACCATCATGAGCACATCCCACCATCGTACTTATCACCATCATGAGCACAACCACCATCGTACTTATCACTTTCATGAGCACATCTCACCATCGCACTGATCACTATCATGAGCACATCCCACCATAGTACGTATCACCATCATGAGCAAAACCAACATCTTACGTAACACCATCATGAGCACATCCCACCATCATATGTATCACCATCATGAGCACATCCCACCATCGTACTTATCACAATCATGAGCACAACCACCATCTTACTTATCACCATCATGAGCACATCCCACCATCGTATTTATCACCATCATGAGCACAACCACCATCTTACGTATCACCATCATGAGCACATCCCACCATCTTACGTATCACCATCATGAGTATATCCCACCATCGTATTTATCACCATCACGAGCACAACCACCATCTTACTTATCACTATCATGAGCACATCCCACCATCTTACGTATCACCATCATGAGCACAACCACCATCGTTCTTATAACAATCATGAGCACATCCCACCATCGTACTTATCACCATCATGAGCACATATTACCATCTTACATATCACCATCATGAGCACAATCACCATCGTACTTATCACCATCATGAGCACAACCACCATCATACTTATCACCATCATGAGCACATCCCACCATCACTGTACTTATCATCATCATGAGCACATCCCACCATTGTACTTATCACCATCATGAGCACATCTACCATCTTACCTATCACCATCATGAGCACATACCACCATCGTATTTATCACCATCATGAGCAAAACCACCATCGTACTTATCACTATCATGAGTAAATCCCACCATCTTACATATCACCATCATGAGCACAACCACCATCGTACTTAACACAATCATGAACACATCCCACCATTGTACTTATCACAATCATGAGCACATACCACCATCTTACGTATCACCATCATGAGCACAACTACCATGGTACGTATCACCATCATGAGCACAACCACCATCATACTTATCACTATCATGAGCATATCCCACCATCGTACTTATCACTATTATGAGCACATCCCACCATCATACATATCACCATCATGAGCACATCCCACCATCTTACGTATCACCATCATGAGCACATCCCACCATCGTACATATCACCATCATGAGCACAACCTCCATCTTACGTATCACCATCATGAGGACATCCCACAATCTTACGTATCACCATCATGAGCACATCCCACCATCTTATTTATCACCATCATGAGCACAACCAACATCTTACGTATCACCATCATGAGCACATCCCACCATCGTACTTATCACCATCATGAGCACAACCACCATCGTACTTATCACTTTCATGAGCACATCCCACCATCGTTCTGATCACTATCATGAGCACATCCCACCATCGGGCGTATCACCATCATGAGCAAAACCAACATGTTACGTATCACCATAATGAGCACATCCCACCATCATATGTATCACCATCATGAGCACATCCAACCATCGTACTTATCACCATCATGAGCACATCCTACCATCGTACGTATCACCATCATGAGCACATCCAACCATCGTACGTATCACCATCATGAGCACAACCACCATCTTACATATTACCATCATGAGCACATCCCACCATCTTACGTATCACCATCATGAGCATCATCCCACCATCTTACATATCACCATCATGAGTATATCCCACCATCGTATTTATCACCATCACGAGCACAACCACCATCTTACGTATCACCATCATGAGCACTTCCCACCATCGTATCTATCACCATCATGAGCACATCCCATCATCGTATTTATCACCATCATGAGCACAACCCACCATCGTACTTATCACCATCATGAGCACAAACACCATCTTACGTATCACCGTCATGAGCACAACCATCACCGTACTTATCACCATCATGAGCACAACCACCATCTTACGTATCACCATCATGAGCACAACCACCATCTTACGTATCACCATCATGAGCACATCCCACCATCTTATGTATCACCATCATGAGCACAACCACCATCATACATATCACCATCATGAGTATATCCCACCATCGTATTTATCACCATCACGAGCAAAAACACCATCTTATGTATCACCATCATGAGCACTTCCCACCATCGTATCTATCACCATCATGAGCACATCCCATCATCGTATTTATCACCATCATGAGCACTACCACCATCATACGTATCACCATCATGAGCACAACCATCACCGTACTTATCACCATCATGAGCACATCCCACCATAGTACTTATCACCATCATGAGCACATCCCATCATCGTACTTATCACCATCATGAGCACAACCACCATCGTACTTATCACTATCATGAGCACATTCAACCATCATACTGATCACTATCATGAGCACATCCCACCATAGTACGTATCACCATCATGAGCACAACCAACATCTTACGTTTCACCATCATGAGCACATCCCACCATCGTATGTATCAACATCATGAGCACATTCCACCATCGTACTTATCACCATCATGAGCACAACCACCATCATACTTATCACCATCATGAGCACATCCCACCATCGTATTTATCACCATCATGAGCACAACCACCATCTTACGCATCACCATCATGAGCACATCCCACCATCTTACGTATCACCATCATGAGCACATCCCACCATCTTACGTATCACCATCATGAGCACAACCACCATCATACGTATCATCATCATGAGTATATCCAACCATCATATTTATCACCATCATGAGCACAACCACCATCGTACTAATCACTATCATCAGCACATCCCACCATCTTACATATCACCATCATGAGCACAACCACCATCGTACTTATCACAATCATGAGCACATCCCACCATCTTACATATCACCATCATGAGCACATCCCACCATCTTACGTATCACCATCATGAGCACAACCACCATCGTACTTATCACAATCATGAGCACATCCCACCATCATACTTATCACTATTATGAGCACATCTCACCATCGTACCTATCACCATCATGAGCACATCCCACCATCTTACGTATCATTATCATGAGCACAACCACCATTGTACTTATCAGTATCATGAGCATATCCCACCATCGTACTTATCACTATTATGAGCACATCCCACCATCGTACCTATCACCATCATGAACACATCCCACCATCTTACGTATCACCATCATGAGCATATCCCACCATCGTACGTATCACCATCATGAGCACAACCACCATCTTACGTATCACCATCATGAGCACATCCCACAACCTTACGTATCACCATCATGAGCACGTCCCACCATCTTATTTATTACCATAATGAGCACATCCCACCATTGTACTTATCATCATCATGAGCACATACCACCATCGTACGTATCACCATCATGAGCACAACCACCATCTTACGTATTACCATCATGAGCACATCCCACCATCTTACGTATCACCATCATGAGCACATCCCACCATCTTACATATCACCATCATGAGCACAACCATAATCGTACATATCACCATCATGAGCACATCCCACCATCGTACTTATCACCATCTTGAGCACAACCACCATCTTACGTATCACTATCATACCATCACCGTACTTATCACCATCATGAGCACAACGACCATCTTACGTATCACCATCATGAGCCAGACCACCATCTTACGTATCACCACCATGAGCACAAACACCATCGTACGTATCACCATCATGAGCACAACCACCATCGTACTTATCACTATCTTGAGCATAAACAACCATCGTACTTATCACTATCATGAGCATATCGCACCATCGTACTTATCACTATTATGAGCACATCCCACCATCGTACATATCACCATCATGAGCACAATCACCATCGTATTTATCACCATCATGAGCACAACCACCATTTTACGTATCACCATCATGAGGACATCCCACCATCTTACATATCACCATCATGAGCACATCCCACCATCTTACGTATCAGCATCATGAGCACAACAACCATAATAGTATCACCATCATGAGTATATTCCATCATCGTATTTATCACCATCATGAGCACAACCACCATCGTACGTATCACCATCATGAGCACAACCACCATCTTACGTATCACCATCATGAGCACATCCCACAACCTTACGTATCACCATCATGAGCACGTCCCACCATCTTATTTATTACCATCATGAGCACATCCCACCATTGTACTTATCATCATCATGAGCACAACCACCATCATACGTATCACCATCATGAGCACAACCATCACCGTACTTATCACCATCATGAGCACATCCCACCATCGTACTTATCACCATCATGAGCACATCCCACCATCGTACTTATCACCATCATGAGCACAACCACCATCGTACTTATCACCATCATGAGCACATTCAACCATCATACTGATCACTATCATGAGCACATCCCACCATAGTACGTATCACCATCATGAGCACAACCAACATCTTACGTTTCACCATCATGAGCACATTACATCATCGTATGTATCACCATCATGAGCACATTCCACCATCGTACTTATCACCATCATGAGCACAACCACCATCATACTTATCACCATCATGAGCACATCCCACCATCGTATTTATCACCATCATGAGCACAACCACCATCTTACGCATCACCATCATGAGCACATCCCACCATCTTACGTATCACCATCATGAGCACATCCCACCATCTTACGTATCACCATCATGAGCACAACCACCATCATACGTATCACCATCATGAGTATGTCAAACCATCATATTTATCACCATCATGAGCACAACCACCATCGTACTAATCACTATCATGAGCACATCCCACCATCTTACATATCACCATCATGAGCACAACCACCATCGTACTTATCACAATCATGAGCACATCCCACCATCTTACATATCACCATCATGAGCACATCCCACCATCTTACGTATCACCATCATGAGCACAACCACTATCGTACTTATCACAATCATGAGCACATCCCACCATCATACTTATCACTATTATGAGCACATCTCATCATCGTACCTATCACCATCATGAGCACATCCCACCATCTTACGTATCACCATCATGAGCACAACCACCATTGTACTTATCAGTATCATGAGCATATCCCACCATCGTACTTATCACTATTATGAGCACATCCCACCATCGTACCTATCACCATCATGAGCACATCCCACCATCTTACGTATCCCCATCATGAGCATATCCCACCATCGTACGTATCACCATCATGAGCACAACCACCATCTTACGTATCACCATCATGAGCACATCCCACAACCTTACGTATCACCATCATGAGCACGTCCCACCATCTTATTTATTACCATCATGAGCACATCCCACCATTGTACTTATCATCATCATGAGCACATACCACCATCGTACGTATCACCATCATGAGCACAACCACCATCTTACGTATTACCATCATGAGCACATCCCACCATCTTACATATCACCATCATGAGCACAACCACCATCTTACGTATTACCATCATGAGCACATCCCACCATTGTACTTATCATCATCATGAGCACATACCACCATCGTACGTATCACCATCATGAGCACAACCACCATCTTACGTATCACCATCATGAGCACATCCCACCATCTTACATATCACCATCATGAGCACAACCATAATCGTACATATCACCATCATGAGCACATCCCACCATCGTACTTATCACCATCATGAGCACAACCACCATCTTACGTATCACTATCATACCATCACCGTACTTATCACCATCATGAGCACAACGACCATCTTACGTATCACCATCATGAGCCAGACCACCATCTTACGTATCACCATCATGAGCACAAACACCATCGTACGTATCACCATCATGAGCACAACCACCATCATACTTATCACTATCTTGAGCATAAACCACCATCGTACTTATCACTATCATGAGCATATCGCACCATCGTACTTATCACTATTATGAGCACATCCCACCATCGTACATATCACCATCATGAGCACAATCACCATCGTATTTATCACCATCATGAGCACAACCACCATCTTACGTATCACCATCATGAGGACATCCCACCATCTTACATATCACCATCATGAGCACATCCCACCATCTTACGTATCAGGATCATGAGCACAACAACCATAATAGTATCACCATCATGAGTAAATTCCATCATCGTATTTATCACCATCATGAGCACAACCACCATCGTACGTATCACCATCATGAGCACAACCACCATCTTACGTATCACCATCATGAGCACATCCCACAACCTTACGTATCAACATCATGTGCACGTCCCACCATCTTATTTATCACCATCATGAGCACATCCCACCATCGTATTTATCACCATCATGAGCACAACCACCATCTTACGCATCACCGTCATGAGCACATCCCACCATCTTACGTATCACCATCATGAGCACATCCCACCATCTTACGTATCACCATCATGAGTACAACCACCATCATACGTATCACCATCATGAGTATATCCAACCATCATATTTATCACCATCATGAGCACAACCACCATCGTACTAATCACTATCATGAGCACATCCCACCATCTTACATATCACCATCATGAGCACAACCACCATCGTACTTATCACAATCATGAGCACATCCCACCATCTTACATATCACCATCATGAGCACATCCCACCATCTTACGTATCACCATCATGAGCACAACCACTATCGTACTTATCACAATCATGAGCACATCCCACCATCATACTTATCACTATTATGAGCACATCTCACCATTGTACCTGTCACCATCATGAGCACATCCCACCATCTTACGTATCACCATCATGAGCACAACCACCATTGTACTTATCAGTATCATGAGCATATCCCACCATCGTACTTATCACTATTATGAGCACATCCCACCATCGTACCTATCACCATCATGAGCACATCCCACCATCTTACGTATCACCATCATGAGCATATCCCACCATCGTACGTATCACCATCATGAGCACAACCACCATCTTACGTATCACCATCATGAGCACATCCCACAACCTTACGTATCACCATCATGAGCACGTCCCACCATCTTATTTATTACCATCATGAGCACATCCCACCATTGTACTTATCATCATCATGAGCACATACCACCATCGTACGTATCACCATCATGAGCACAACCACCATCTTACGTATTACCATCATGAGCACATCCCACCATCTTACGTATCACCATCTTGAGCACATCCCACCATCTTACATATCACCATCATGAGCACAACCATAATCGTACATATCACCATCATGAGCACATCCCACCATCGTACTTATCACCATTATGAGCACAACCACCATCTTACGTATCACTATAATACCATCACCGTACTTATCACCATCATGAGCACAACGACCATCTTACGTATCACCATCATGAGCCAGACCACCATCTTACGTATCACCATCATGAGCACAAACACCATCGTACGTATCACCATTATGAGCACAACCACCATCGTACTTATCACTATCTTGAGCATAAACCACCATCGTACTTATCACTATCATGAGCATATCGCACCATCGTACTTATCACTATTATGAGCACATCCCACCATTGTACATATCACCATCATGAGCACAATCACCATCGTATTTATCACCATCATGAGCACAACCACCATCTTACGTATCACCATCATGAGGACATCCCACCATCTAACATATCACCATCATGAGCACATCCCACCATCTTACGTATCAGCATCATGAGCACAACAACCATAATAGTATCACCATCATGAGTATATTCCATCATCGTATTTATCACCATCATGAGCACAACCACCATCGTACGTATCACCATCATGAGCACAACCAGCATCTTAAGTATCACCATCATGAGCACATCCCACAACCTTACGTATCACCATCATGAGCACGTCCCACCATCTTATTTATTACCATCATGAGCACATCCCACCATTGTACTTATCATCATCATGAGCACATACCACCATCGTACGTATCACCATCATGAGCACAACCACCATCTTACGTATTACCATCATGAGCACATCCCACCATCTTACGTATCACCATCATGAGCAAATCCCACCATCTTACATATCACCATCATGAGCACAACCATAATCGTACATATCACCATCATGAGCACATCCCACCATCGTACTTATCACAATCATGAGCACAACCACCATCTTACGTATCACTATCATACCATCACCGTACTTATCACCATCATGAGCACAACGACCATCCTACGTATCACCATCATGAGCCAGACCACCATCTTACGTATCACCATCATGAGCACAACCACCATCGTACATATAACCATCATGAGCACATCCCACCAACGTACATATCACCATCATGAGCACAACCATCATCTTACATATCACCATCATGAGCTAGACCACCATCTTACGTATCACCATCATGAGCACAGCCACCATCGTATTTATCACCATCATGTGCACAACCACCATCTTACGTATCACCATCATGAGCACATCCCACCATCTTACGTATCACCATCATGAGCACATCCCACCATCTTACGTATCACCATCATGATCACAACCACCATCATACGTATCACCATCATGAGTATCCCATCATCGTATTTATCACCATCATGAGCAAAACCACCATCGTACTTACCACTATCATGAGCACATCCCACAATCTTACGTATCACCATCATAAGCACAACCACCATCGTACTTATCACAACCACCATCGTACTTATCGCAATCATGAGCACATCCCACCATCGTACTTATCACCATCATGAGCACATACCACCATCTTACGTATCACTATCATGAGCACAACCACCATCATACTTATCACCATCATGAGCAAAACCACCATCGTACTTATCACTATCATGAGCATAACCCACTATCGTACTTATCACTATTATGAGCACATCCCACCATCATACGTATCACCATATTGAGCACATCCCACCATCTTACGTATCACCATCATGAGCACATCCCACCATCGTACATATCACCATCATGAGCACAACCGCCATCTTACGTATCACCATCATGAGCACATCCCACAATCTTACGTATCACCATCATGAGCACATCCCACCATCGTACATATCACCATCATGAGCACAACCGCCATCTTACGTATCACCATCATGAGCACATCCCACAATCTTACGTATTACCATCATGAGGACATCCCATCATCTTATTTATCACCATCATGAGCACATTCCACCATTGTACTTATCACCATCATGAGCACATCCCATTATCGTACGTATCACCATCATGAGCACATCCAACCATCGTACGTATCACCATCATGAGCGCATCCCACCATCTTACGTATCAGCATCATGAGCACAACCACCATAATAGTATCACCATCATGAGTATATTCCATCATCGTATTTATCACCATCATGAGCACAACCACCATCGTACTTATCACTATCATGAGCACATCCCACCATCTTACGTATCACCATCATGAGCACAACCACCATCATACTTATCACAATCATGAGCACATCCCACCATCGTACTTATCACAATCATGAGCACATACCATAATCTTACGTATCATCATTATGAGCACAACCACCATCTTACTTATCACTTTATGAGCATAACCCACCATCGTACTTATCACTATTATGAGCACATCCCACCATCGTACTTATCACCATCATGAGCACATCCACCATCTTACGTATCACCATCATGAGCACATCCCACCATCGTACATATCACCATCATGAGCACAACCACCATCTTACGTATCACCATCATGAGCACATCCCACAATCTTACGTATCACCACCATGAGCACATCCCACCATCTTATTTATCACCATCATGAGCACATCCCACCATTGTACTTATCACCATCATGAGCATATCCCACCTTCGTACGTATCACCATCATGAACACATCCAACCATCGTACGTATCACCATCATGAGCACAACCACCATCTTACATATTACCACCATGAGCACATCCCACCATCTTACGTATCACCATCATGAGCACATCCCACCATCTTACATATCACCATCATTAGCACAACCAACATCGTACATATCACCATCATGAGCACATCCCACCATCGTACTTATCACCATCATGAGCACAACCACCATTTTACTTATCACCATCATGAGCACAACCATCACTGTACTTATCACCATCATGAGCACATCCCACCATCGTACTTATCACCATCAAGAGCACAACCACCATCTTACGTATCACCATCATGAGCACATCCCATCATCTTACGTATCACCATCATGAGCACCACCACCATCATACGTATCACCATCATGAGTATATCCCACCATCGTATTTATCACCATCACCAGCACAACCACCATCTTACGTATCACCATCATGAGCACTTCCCACTATCGTATGTATCACCAGCATGAGCACAACCCATCATCATATTTATCACCATCATGAGCACAACCACCATCTTAAGTATTACCATCATGAGCACATCCCACCATCTTACATATCACCATCATGAGCACATCCCACCATTGTACGTATCACCATCATGAGCACAACCACCATTTTACATATCACCATCATGAGCACATCCCACAATCTTACGTATCACCATCATGAGCACATCCCACCATCTTATTTATCACCATCATGAGCACATCCCACCATTGTACTTATCATCATCATGAGCACATACCACCATCGTATGTATCACCATCATGAGCACAACCACCATCTTACGTATTACCATCATGAGCACATCCCACCATCTTACGTATCACCATCATGAGCACATCCCACCATCTTACATATCACCATCATGAGCACAACCACCATCGTACATATAACCATCATGAGCACATCCCACCAACGTACATATCACCATCATGAGCACAACCACCATCTTACATATCACCATCATGAGCTAGACCACCATCTTACGTATCACCATCATGAGCACAGCCACCATCGTACTTATCACTATCTTGAGCATAAACCACCATAGTACTTATCACTATTATGAGCATATCGCACCATCGTACTTATCACTATTATGAGCACATCCCACCATCGTACGTATCACCATCATGAGCATAACCACCATCTTACTTATCACCATCATGAGCACATTCAACCATCGTATTTATCACCATCATGAGCACAACCACCATCTTACGTATCACCAGCATGAGCACATCCCACCATCTTACGTATCACCATCATGAGCACATCCCACCATCTTACGTATCACCATCATGATCACAACCACCATCATACGTATCACCATCATGAGTATATCCCATCATCGTATTTATCACCATCATAAGCAAAACCACCATCGTACTTACCACTATCATGAGCACATCCCACAATCTTACGTATCACCATCATAAGCACAACCACCATGTACTTATCACAACCACCATCGTACTTATCGCAATCATGAGCACATCCCACCATCGTACTTATCACCATCATGAGCACATACCACCATCTTACGTATCACTATCATGAGCACAACCACCATCATACTTATCACCATCATGAGCAAAACCACCATTGTACTTATCACTATCATGAGCATTTCCCACTATCGTACTGATCACTATTATGAGCACATCTCACCATCATACGTATACCATCATGAGCACATCCCACCATCTTACGTATCACCATCATGAGCACATCCCACCATCGTACATATCACCATCATGAGCACAACCGCCATCTTACGTATCACCATCATGAGCACATCCCACAATCTTACGTATCACCATCATGAGGACATCCCACCATCTTATTTATCACCATCATGAGCACATTCCACCATTGTACTTATCACCATCATGAGCACATCCCATTATTGTACGTATCACCATCATGAGCACATCCAACCATCGTACGTATCACCATCATGAGCGCATCCCACCATCTTACGTATCACCATCATGAGCACATCCCACCATCTTACATATCACCACCATGAGCACAACCACCATCGTACATATCACCATCATGAGCACATCCCACCATCGTACTTATCACCATCATGAGCACAACCACCATCTTACGTATCACCATCATGAGCACAACCATCACCGTACTTATCACCATCATGAGCACATCCCACCATAGTACTTATCACCATCATGAGCACAACCACCATCTTACGAATCACCATAATGAGCCCATCCCACCATCTTACGTATCACCATCATGAGCACAACAAATATCATACGTATCACCATCATGAGTATATCCCACCATCATATTTATCACCATCACGAGCACAACCACCATCTTACATATCACCATCATGAGCACTTCCCACCATCGTATGTATCACCATCATGAGCTCAATCCATCATCATATTTTTCATAATCATGAGCACAACCACCATCTTACGTATTACCATCATGAGCACATCCCACCATCTTATGTATCACCATCATGAGCACATCCCACCATCTTACATATCACCATCATGAGCACAACCACCATTGTACATATCACCATCATGAGCACATCCCACCATCATACTTTTCACCATCATTAGCACAACCACCATCTTACGTATCACCATCATGAGCACATCCCGCCATCTTACGCATCACCATCATGAGCACATCCCACCATCTTTAGTATCACCATCATGAGCACATCTACCATCACCGTACTTATCACCATCATGAGCACATCCCACCATCTTACTTATCACAATCATGAGCACAACCACCATCGTACTTATCACTTTCATGAGCACATCCCACCATCATACTGATCACTATCATGAGCACATCCCACCATCATATGTATCACCATCATGAGTTCAACCAACATCTTACGTATCACCATCATGAGCACATCCCACCATGATATGTATCACCATCATGAGCACATTCCACCATCATACTTATCACCATCATGAGCACAACCACCATCTTACTTATCACCATCATGAGCACATCCCACCATCGTATTTATCACCATCATGAACACAACCACCATCTTACGTATCACCATCATGAGCACATCTCACCATCTTACGTATCACCATCATGAGCACATCCCACCATCTTACGTATCACCATCATGAGCACAACCACCATCGTACTTATCACCATCTTGAGCACAACCACCATCTTACGTATCACCATCATGAGCACAACCACCATCGTACTTAACACCATCTTGAGCACAACCACCATTTTACGTATCACCATCATGAGCACAACCACCATCGTACTTATCACCATCTTGAGCACAACCACCATCTTACGTATCACCATCATGAGCACCACCACCATGGTACGTATCACCATCATGAGCACAACCACCATCTTACGTATCACCATCATGAGCACAACCACCATCTTACGTATCACCATCATGAGCACAACCACCATCTTAAGTATCACCATCATGAGCACAACCACCATCTTACGTATCACCATCATGAGCACAACCACCATCTTAGGTATCACCATTATGAGCACATCCCACCATCGTACTTATCACCATCATGACGACATCCCAACATCGTATTTATCACCATCATGAGCACATCCAACCATCGTACGTATCACCATCATGAGCACAACCACCATTGTACGTATCACCATCATGAGCACATCCCACCATCGTACGTATCACTATCATGAGCAGAACCACCATCGTACGTATCACCATCATGAGCACATCCCACCATCCTACGTATCACTATCATGAGCACAACCACCATCGTACGTATCATTATCATGAGCACAACCACAACCACCGTGCTCACCACCATCAGCAAATCTACTACCATCAACACCTTGTTTACCACCATCAGCACATCCAACACCACCGCCACTTTGCTCACCACCATCAGCACCTTCACCACCACCACCACCACAATCACCACCGTGCTGCCAATCTTCAACCACCACAACTACCGTGCTCATCAGCACATCCACCACCACTGTGCTAACCACCGTCAGCACATCCACCACCACCTTGCTGCCCAGCTTCAGCACATCCAGCACCACAGTGCTTACCACCATAAGCACATCCACCACCACCATGCTCACCACCAGCAGAACATCCAGCACCACCGTGCTTACCATTAGCAGAACATCCACCACCACCGTGCTTACCACCATCAGTACATCCACCACCACCATGCTCACCACCATCAGCTTTTCCACCACCAATGTGCGTACCACCATAAGCACATCCACCACCACCTTGCTCCCCAGCATCAGCACATCCACCACCAATAGCGTGCTCACCACCATCAGCCACTGAAACATGAAACCAATGCAGTTGCCAATTCCAATAAATCTCTTATATATAAATGTAATTAATTTCATAATTAAAGAGGCAAATATCACATTAATTATATTAATAAACTTGCTACACTACCATCTTGCTCATCACCATCATGATCACCACAATAATGACCACCGCCATAACCTTCACCGTGCTTATCACCATCACAACCATCACCATGCTCATAACTATCATGACAATCACCACTACCATCTTGCTCATCATCATCATGACCACCACCATCATGACCACCACCATCATAACCACCACCACCACCACCATTACCATGCTTTTCACCATCATCACCATCACCACCATCACCGTGCTCATAACCATCATGACAATCACTACTACCATCATGCTCATCACAAACATGACCACCACCACAACCACATGGCTGATGTGGCACCACTGTGCTTACCACCATAAGCACATCCACCACCACAGTGCTCACCACCATAGGCACATCCACCACCACTGTGCTTCCCAGCATCAGCACATCTACCACCACCTTGCTTACCACCATAAGCACATCCATCACCACAGTGCTCACCACCATAAGCACACCAACCAGCAACGTGCTCCCCAGCATCAGCACATCCACCACCAACGTGCTTCCCAGCATCAGCACATCCACCACAACCATGCTCACCACCATAAGCACATCCACCACCACCATGCTCACCACCATAAACACATCCACCACCACCGAGCTTCCCAGCATCAGCACATCCACCACCACGGTGCTTACCACCAAAAGCACATCCACCACCACCATGCTCACCATCATCAACATCATCACAACAACCACCAGCACCATCAGCATCATCATCATCATCAACATTACAATCATCAGCTAAATGCAATACCAAAATCACTATCCATTTCATTCTCATTGTATTGACTTTGTTTACCTGGTCAAGTTCAGCTGTTGCGTCATCATTGCCTGTACACCCATAGCCTGAACTCCACTGCAAGAGGCATCTTTTACGGTTGGATGGTTAGACACGTCTAGTAATGCAGTAGCTGAAAAAGTGAAACAGCTGGAGTCTCTTATTTTAGTTAAGAATGTATGCATAATCAAAACAAGTATCAAATCATGTATCTTTTTGAAAAAAAATATAGTCATATTATTTGATTTTTTTTTCTTTTATTGTATATTCATAAGCCATTTAGAATTTCATTATCTATATAATTTTACCAAAACTAAAATACGTAAAGTTTCATACCCTTAGATCACTTTTTGTCATCAATACAAGCATTATCTATATATGTACCTAAAGGTGCTTAGTTTCATACACTTTGATCACCCGCTTCAATCCAGCTGTCAAGCTGCTGTCATCAGTGAGTTATCGCCCATAACCAACCAGAATGCATGTGTCATCACTTCAAGTGGACAGTTGGGCACTCCCCAGGGCAGTGGGCACTGAAACATTGAACTGAGATGAAGTCATTTATTTTAATAGAGTTTATATGTAAAATTATAACAAGTAGCTTAATCAAACAAACACATATTAAACATATTTAGTGTTGATTACCTTATATTATTCAATGGCTATTGTAATAAAAAATAAACTTCACATTACTATAACAACAACCACCATTGCACATTTAAATTTATAAAGACATAACTTTAACGACACCTTTCACCTTATGGCAACATACATTTAAAATAGAAAAAAATAACACTTTCTAAAATGTTGATTTAGATTTTATGGGACCTGCTGACACAATACAAGATGAATAGTTTTCATGTATATTGTTATGCAATGAACTGCAATGCGATCATATCCGAGTATGTTAATCGATTGATTGATAACGCAATTTTCGAAAGGCATTTCATTTAAGGAATGGAAGCTGAGGTATAAATATTGGAAAATGACCGATATGAGAAAAGGGAGGCGGTCAACAACTTGTTATATCCTATTGTGTCAAAACTTGCCTTCTTTACGATTTTTGTGTCAAGCTTTGGGACAGCTGTTTCAGCTGAAGTAGTTCTACCGAAGCGACCTACAATTTGTGTTTGCAAATCCCAGATTTCGCAAACTAAAGTACCCTTTTATAACGTTGTAATTAAATACTGGCCTAAACCTTAGTTAGAAGGCTTCAGTTTGGTATGATTTTGGTGTTTTTCGTTTGCGAAATGTTTTTGGAAGTTTGTCTAATTGACCCGCCAACTCTGAGCCCCAGTGGGTTTTTTGCAGAAAAACATGGGGGTTTTCAACCTCCCGCAGGGTTTTTCAACCACCCACAGGATTTTTCAACCTCCCACAGGATTTTTCCCGCGAGGTTTCAATAATACAAGATTTAAATTATTTTAGCTCAATACAACATCTTATACCATAAGGAGCATAATATGCTTCGACACCTGAAGTGAAATAACATGAAACAAAAAAAAACAGCTTTTAGGTGCGGGGTTTTTCTCCTTCGGGATAAAATTCCTCGATTTCAGCCAAAAAAATAAGAAATCAATTCAGGCCTTATGTTTTTGAGATTATTTGCATTACCTTTAAGTAAATAGCTTCTTTGATGGACTTTTTAAGATTCATTTCTTTCATTTGAGAATTCCATAAATTTAATGCATATTTTATGGGAGAAAAACCCAGCAAAAATCAAGTATACCATTTAACGGAAAATAGCCCAATAAAATGCACTTTCAAATTCAACTTCCAGAGGTTGGATGTTGTTTAGATGTAAATTTGTTAAACATGTTTATATTGAGTAAATGATATAAAGTTAACATGTGTTTTTAATATTTATTTTTTTTAACTTCAGATCTTAATAATTAGTTGTATGTAACCGTCGGCATTGTCAATATACAGACGTCGCAAAATCTAGTTATGTTATGGCCTTGTCACCATCAGTGATCTTCAGTGATCAGATTTTTTATTTCTTTACTTTTTGTCTTTTAAATGAGCAAATATTTGTGTGAATATCTGCAAACCAGTGTTCAAAGACTGCTGACAAAATATAAGATCGCAGATTTTTAAATTTCAGTTCAAAAGCTTATACTTGATCTCTTTAAAGAGTTACTTACGGTTTAAGAAAAAAATGCATCAAACATAAATTTTTGAACTTGAAAAGAAAATTCTATGACTATTTTTTGTCAGCAGACTTATTATAATGAATGCATTTTCACGTTCCATGACAAAATAATTGTTGACAGAATGTTCAATCTGTGAGAGTGCAGCTTTAATAATTAGAATGATTTTATTGTCTAGGTAAAATACCATTTATGACTACAATTTTTTTTTTGCATAACCAAATGTGAGTAGAATAGCTCTCCATATTTTTCGTATAGACTAGCTAAAAATGTGTTGAAGACCGGGTTCGAACGGGTGCCCCCAAAATTGCAGTCCAGCTTTGTATCCACTGAGCTACGAAGGGTTTCTTTAAAGGGTGATATAATTAAGCTTATATACACCTAACTCCGTAATATCATATAATAACATTGACTAGCCAATCACGCATAAGGGATGAATTTAACTAGCTAGACATACCCAGAAATCTTTTTAATGAAAAAATACGAAAACACTGATACCAAGATTATGTCAGTTTTCGACAATTTTCAATTTTTTTTGCTATTTCATCATATGGAGTACTATTAAGTCCCTTTTATTCAGTTTATTGGTCAGTAATCCAATAAGCTGTACATAACCTGCATGAAAAATCTTTTTGATATATGAAAAAAATACCAAAAAATAGAATCAAGAATAAAACAAATATGCTTCCTTAAATATATATTGCATGTTAAGTTATTATCAATTAATTATCTTTCAAAAAGTTTACCTGAGTTACAATGTTTTATTATCTATAATTGTTGCCATATACATATATATTTAATAGTTTTTTATATCATGTTTATAAAACAAACCAATTAAATGTCTTTATATATTTGAGATATGCACAGGCTGACACAAGAACTTAATTTTTTTTATAAGTTACAGTTAACAATGCAAACAAATGCCTACCATTTATATTTATACACATGTATGTCAATAATTCTCAAAAACTTAGCCCCCCCCCCCTGAAATAGATTCTGATAACCTGGCCTCAGAACACTCTTTACATATCCTTCTTCCTACACTCATTAAAATTATTCTCATTTCGCCATTACTCTGTCCCCTCCATTGAAGTTAGCCTACAATTTAAGAAGGGAAACTTTCAATTTCTCACATAACAAGAGCTGTCACAGAGACAGCGCGCTCGACTATTCCCCCGCTTTTCAGTGTAAGGATTGAAAAGTTTTGGGGAAACATGCATGGATCACTGTTAGATTAGATTTCAATGCAATACATGATGTGCGGAGATATTAGCATAAATGTGGTTACATGCAAAATTTTAACCAGAATTTTTAAGTGTAATAATAAAGGGCCATTATTTGCAAAACCCAGTTATCTAACTTGATTATTCAAGTAGGTTGGGTGGTTGAATACCATTGTATGAAGTCTCAATGCAATACATCAAGTAGTTTCTGGGATATTATCCTATGTGTGCTAACATGCAAGACCTTAACCAGAATTTCTAAGTCACATAATAAAGGGGCAAAAATTATATAATATGAAAGATAGAGTTATCTTACTTGATTAAATAAGAAGGTTAAATGGTTTGGAGCCTGTGTGTAAAGTTTCAATGCAATACATGATGTATTTGCTGAAGCATTGACTTAAAAGTGGTTACATGCAAAGCCTTAACCAGAATTTCTATGAATAAAAAAGGATCCGTTATTTGAATTTAATGCAAACTAGAGTTATCTTACTTGGTTATTTAAGTAGATTGGATGGTTAAGTACCATTTTATAAAGACTCAATGCAATTCATCCAGCAGTTGCTGAGATATTAACCTATGTGTGCTTGCACGCAAAACCTTAACCAGAATTTCTTAGTCAAATAATAAAGGCCTATTATTTGCATTAAATACAAACTAGAGATATCTAACTTGGTTAATTAAGTAGGTTGGATGGTTGAGTACCATTGTATCAAGTCTCAATGCAATACCTCAAGTAGTTGCTGAGATATTAACCTACGTACGTGTGCTTGCACTCAAAACCTTAACCAAGGGGTGACGCCGACGCTTGGGTGAGTAGTATAGCTCTCCTTTTTCTTCGAATAGTCGAGCTAAAAATGGTACTTGTCCATACCAGCACATTTGACATAAGACAAGAGCACTGCCTGCGGGTGCTGAACTCTCATCTTATTCTATCCATTTATGGTTTATTAATTTCATTTTGCACATTTTCAATGCAAAATATATGATATTTTTCCCAATCTTCAGAAACAAATCCCAATGAAAAGTAAAAAAAATATATAAGAAAACAAAATAATTATTATTTTTATGAAAGTCTTTTTACCTGTACTGGTACATTCAACATCCTAATACATTATGTGATGTAAAGTTTATGAGATCATAAAATTCCAAAAACATTGATTTTCATCACTTTCAGAGATCAGTATGAACTATTATCTGTCATGATTTATTGCAATAGATATTTACACCTAAAGGATTGATATTTCAGCCATTTTGGGTTTTATGAAAGGGAAAATGAAGTAATATTTAATCATTTCTTCATCAAACATTTTGCAGGAGACTGAAAAGCTTGTTCTTTTAACTGTAAAATTTCCCCATTTCTGAATAATAACGATGGAAATTCAACCTCAATATCTACTGGGTCTTTTTCCCTAAATGGGCAGGAAAAGCCCTGATATTCCAAAGTTGGAAAGTGATAGCTCTGATAGTTTGCTTGTGACCCAAGTTTACACATTATTTTATTAAACTTAAAAGAAAATAGACTAGTCCATAAATAATGAAATATCCCCCATCCTCTCCATTCCCTTCCAAATGTGTGAATCGAAAACACATTTGATATATATTGAAGGCATTATAATCTGTGAAAAAAAAAATCTATCAAACAAATATTTAAAAACTATGTCCAATTCTCAAAAATCATCAAAGTTAATGTTTTAACCAAAAAAAACAAAACAGGTTAGACTCAACATCTTTAGGGTACAAAGTAAAGAAGAGTATTTAAAAGATGAACAAGTTCCCAAAGTTTCAAAGTGACAATTTTGATAATTTCCATGCAAGTAACCTTAAGGCAAAGGTTTTAACTTAGAAAAACTAGCTATAAATTACAAAGTCATAAAATATACCCCACCTGACCCTTCCCCTACCCTTCCAAATGTGTGACCTGAGTTTGATATATTGAAGGCACTATCCATCCATTTTCTGTGAAAAAAAAATGAAAAAAAAATGAAGATGCTTGGTGTCCAATTCTCAAAATCAACCAAAATTCATGTTTTTTACCCAAAAACCCCAGATGAGACTCAATATCTTTAGGGCATTTTATTATGTGAAGAAGGGTATAAATATATATGTTTTAAGTTCCCCAAGTTTCAAAGTGACAGCTTTGATAGTAAAAATCCATGCTACTGACCTGAATGCAAAACTTAACTAACGCCACCTCGACGTTGACAATCAAGTGATGACAATAGCTTGTCATTTCTGTTCAGACGACTTCACAAGCTTATAAAATGTATGAATTTTAAAGTGCTTATCAAAGGGACTAGACAACAGATAATACAATTGCAAGAAAAATAGATAATTGTCAAAAACTTACATACAATTTTAATCTTACATTAATAGATATTGCTTAAGGTTCATCCATATTTCACAGTTTTGCACTTTAGTCCAAATATGAAATTTACTGGGGTGTGTTTACTACATAATCCCAGTAAATAAAAAGCTTCAGTATATTTATCTGTAATCATAAACAGATATAATATAAACTTGGAAACCTTTATGTGCTCTTAATTTTAAACGAGGAAACCCCAATGAGACAGTTACATGATTGCGCTGTTGCAGTCATCGAAATTAGACTTGTGGATGAACAAGCCCAAAATCTTATACTATTGCTTAGCATCAATTTCATAACAAGCTCCGCTGTATAAAATTCAGAATTTGAGCAAGCCCATAAGAAATTTAACCAGTGCAGAGCTTGCGGACTTGTGCTAATATCGACCACTGCTGTTTATTTTAATCATGTAATTTTTTTTTATTATATACTCATCATAAATCTGCATGTTATCATAATAGAACAACTGCCTATTGTTAAGAAATCAGTGATTGTGGCATATTTGCTAAGCTTTATCCAGCGGACTTCTCTGCTTTGTCAATGCTTATGTATTCATAAACAGTATTCTAATATTCATGTGGATTGTTTTTGCTGCCTTATGAGTCTATTGCTTAGCTAAGACCTTTGATCGTCGTGCCATTTCACAACTTAACAATACGTTTTGGACGCTGTGATTGTCCTTATTGGTTTCATGGCATGATTAACCGTCTTTAAAAACAGAACAAAAGCAAACAGCCTGACAATAAAACCCCAGCTAAATTACTTCCGTTTTTTCTCAACAAATGAACAACATCCACTAAAGGCGTCCATAAAAAGTCATTACGTAACTAGTTTTACTATTGCTCAAAGTAAACGTTTTGAACGATTGGAATATTGGTAAGACACTGGACTAGCATGCAGAGGACCTGGATTCAAATCCTGGTCTGGTCTTCGCACATTTCTAAAACGCCTTAAGGTATTTTTAACCTCACCCAAAAATTAAACAGAAGCTAATTTTCAACTCGGAACCTGTATAAAGAGTACTGGAAACGACCCACTGCTTACTTGTGACAGGAAAAACGGCTTGACTTGATTGACGTCTTGTTAAACATGCGAATAAAAACATACCCTAGGAATACCCGGATCAGTGTGAGGACCTACAAGATAATTAATGTCCGCGGAAGAGCTTTATTATTGTACAAGGGGAACTAGACCCGGTAGTACCCAAACAGTTGAGTAACGTTCCGCAGTACAGCCAGACGCTGTGATGACCAGCGGAAACTATGGTATGGGGAAACGTTGGCAGTTCAGGATTGAGGCCTAACAAAAAAGAACACACAAACAACAAGAAATTCAATGTAGTGCATACCTATTTTGATATTTCGACGGTGTTGATAGGTTGTTTGAATGTTACTTTTAAAACGATTACATACTAGCCTTATTGTATCGCTGAAAACATTGAATAGGTTTAATTCGAAATGCATAGACACAACTGGCAATTTTTCCAATATCAGCAGAGTTGTTTGCTTAAATAGGTTTAATTGGATTATGGTATTTGCACGTGTTGCATGTGCCAGACGAAACATGTTTTGATTGTACAACAACAAGATCGGACTATTAAAATATTTAAATGAATTACCAATATATAATTCTATGACACAACCATTCGATAAAATTTTAAAGTTTGTCCCGTTTTGCAAATGTAAGGTCACATTAGACGTATGGAAAACCAATGACTAAGTGGTTTTCGATGTCTGCATTGGATGCTGACGTAATAAGGGCATTCGTTAGCCGCATGTTGAATTTGAATAGACCACCATAATGCAATTATTTCACCCGTGTTCGATAATCACTTAAATGCATGATAAAATCAAAGCGCTGAAAGCGCTGAGGAACGGTGGCCCCTAGAGGGTTAGCATTTTTTTCAAATGATGACAGGAATTACAGAAACGAATTGATAGGAACACACAGGGAAGTTGAGAGGTGGGGTTCATAGGTTTTACAACAACGTACGAGTTGACAGGCTTCAATTTTATTAGGCGTGATATATACATATAGAACATATATATATAGTGTAAGATAAAAATAATTTATGTAGAATATGTTTGAAAATTCTAGGGTTGGGACGTTTGTTATTTCGAAGTAGTTGAAAGGGAAATACAGATACACAAGTTGATACGAAATGTATGTCATTGTATATTTTCATGCAGTAAGTATGCATAATATGGTCATTTTTTAAAACTCATCCAGGCATGTATGCTAAAAGATGTTAATATTGTTCCCAAGGGATAGGTTTCACAATGGAAATAAACATAACGTTAATTTTGAACAAGAGCTGTCACAGAGACAGCTGGCTCGACTATTCCGCCGCTGTTCAGTGTAAGGATTGAAAAGTTTTGGCGAAACATGCATGGATCGCTGTTAGATAAGATTTCAATGCAATTCATGTGGTGAGATATTAACATAAATGTGGTTATAGGAAATTTTCAACCAGAATGTTTAAGTCTAATAATAAAGCGCAATTATTTGCAAAATACAGTTATATATCTTGGTTATTCAATGACATTGAGTGGTTGAATACCATTCTATAAAGTCTCAATGCAATACATCGTGTAGTTGCTGAGAAATTTACCTATGTGTGCTTACATGCAAAACCTTAACTAGAATTTCTATGTCGATTAATAAAGGGCAACTAATTGCATTAAATGAAACTAGAGCTATCTTACATGGTGAAGTTTGATGGTTGAGTACAATTGTATGAGTCTCAATGCAATACATCAAGTAGTTGCTTTGATATTTATATAATGTGTGCTTGCACACAAAACCTTAATCAGAATATCTAAGTCGAATAATAAAGGCCTATCATTTGCATTAAATGCAAAGTCAAGTTATCTTACTTGGTTAATTACTTAGGTTGGATGGTTGAGTACCTTGTAACATGTCTCAATGTAATACCTCAAGTAGCTGCTGAGATATTAACCTATGTGTGCTTGCATGCAAAACCTTAACCAGAATCTCTAAGTCGAATAATTAAGTCGTATTATTTGGATTAAATGCAAACTACAGTTATCTAACTTTGTTAATTAAGTAGGTTGGATGGTTGAGTACCATTGCATCAAGTCTCAATGCAATATGTGTGCTTGCACGCAAAACCTTAACCAGAATTTCTAAGTCAAATAATAAAAGCCTATAATTTGCATTAAATGCAAAGTAGAGTTATCTAACTTGGTTAATTAAGTAGGTTGGATGATTGAGTACCATTGTATCAAGTCTCAATCCGATACCGCAAGAAGTAACTTAGATATTAACCTATGTGTGCTTGCACACAAAACCTTAACCAAGGTGTGACGCCAACGCCGACACTTGGGTGTGTAGTATAGCTCTCCATATTCTACTAATAGTCAAGCTAAAAATTGATATGAAAATATCATCTGTATGCAGACAGAACATGGAAACAAACAACATAGCAAATGAAAAGTGTTTTGTACAAACTAGAAGTACAATGTTTTATTTACATATCAAAATCAACGTAAAGTAGTAATACATTCAGTAAATGTCTGTGTTGGAAATATGTATGTGAGCAAACTTTGCATGTTTTTATGAGGTTGGCAATAAACACATGTGTAAATGCACATGAAATATGTCTTAACATTATCAACATATACACTGAAAGAACATGTACAAATGTATGAATGGAACATTTATGTGTTGTCAGTGTTTATGTTTATTTTCAATAAAAGTTTCAGTATAAAGCAACAACTGGTACATAAAAATGTGGTCATTGCAGCATTGCTATATTATGATAGATGGCACAGTGTAATTGCAAGCATGTTAAGTTGTGGAATACGAATGAGTAAGAGATGCTTATGAGTAAGACTGTTTGTCATTATTCAGTAAAATTTACATCGAAATTGGCTGATGAAATAAACAGAGCATCCATAAAGTTTATTGTCAGTTCGTGGTACATCTCATATTCAAAACAAGTGACAGTTTGTGTGCTCCTCCTCATAATGATTTCCATGGCAACAGGGCAATGGCCCATTTAGAACGTCTGAATGTTCTTCGGATAGTGGCTTGAAGGCATTTTACATCACAGCTGAGTACATCAGAACTGAGTAAATCAATATCATGGGTGGCATTGACTTCCTGAAGGCTTCAGTTTTCTGAAAGTACATGTACCACATACATAGTTATTAATATTCATTGCATGATGGAGGGGGGAACAGGCTTCAAAACTCATATAGTTCATCTGCAGGCTTTATGCAACACATACTGAAAGTTTGGAAATGATATATTAAACAATAAATGATTGAGACAAATATTAGCACCTGTGGTGTTTTCATAAAAAGCAGAAACAGCCATTTCCCTCAAATGGTAAGCTGCAAACCTTTGAAGAGCCATTATTTCCTTATGCATTGGAATAATTTGACCAAGTAAAGTTTTCCTTGTAGCTTTCAATGGTGTCTACAGAACAGCACCCCCAAAATGACCTGCCTACTCTTATAGGTTTTTTTTCTAAGCAAAATAAGGTTTTTGCACATCTTTTGCGCTTAGAGTTTTATATAAACAAGAGGCCCAAAAGGGCGTATGCTCTACTGGCTGAGTGGATCTGGCTGGTTTTCAAAAGGAACCGAGCTCTTATGGATATGAAGATACTGTACAAGTTTCATCGAGATACTATCAAAACTGAAGGCTGTATCGCGTAAACAGGAATTGTTTACAGAAACTGAAGGCTGTATCGCGTAAACATGAATTGTTTACAGACGCACGGACGCACATACTACGTACAAATTACCATCGCATAAGGCTGTATCGTGTTAACGAGCAATTGTTTACAGGATTTTTATACTATCAAGGCCCATAATCTAGGCAAGCATGGTTGTCTCTGGCTGGTTTTCAAAAGAAACCGAGCTCTAATATGTAAATACTGTACAGGTTTCATCAAGATACAACCATAACTGAAGGCTGTATCGCGTTAACATGAATTGTTTACAGACGCATGGACACACATACTACGTACAAATTACCATCGCATAACAAAAATGACATAGAGCCAAACTGAAATGCTTCAACTTGTCAAAATTTTGCTTTTCTTATCCACTTATATACAAAGGTAACAGAACTGTTCAGTTTAACAAAAGAATTAGTGATTATGTGTTTATAGACAGTCCAAACACCACTATATGCCAAACTGTTTGCTTCAGGGACAAATGGCGCAACAAAAGTAATGGTAAAAAACACACCAAAACTGACAGATTCATGACAACTGCTAGTTTTTTCATATATGAGGTGGCTACATGATGTAGAAAATGCAGAGATAGCATTAATATGCCCATTTTTAATATTTTTTTTCTTTAAGTATCTGTTTTGAAGGTTAGATTTGGCATTAAAATCAGAGTACAGCACTTCACCAATGTCTATACGTTGCTTATTTACACCTGATTTGCTTTTAATCTCACTCTTTTGATCATTAACTCACAAACAAGTACTACAGAGTTGCCTTACATATTCATTCTTCTAAAATATTGGATTCAGAGCTGTTTCTCCTGGATTCAGATTGCAGGACTACCGGTGGGAGGAAAAAAGCGCAGCTAACTGGAGCTTATTGGCACATCATGATCTGCAAGCAAGACACAAAAGCAATGTTTTACACTTATTAAACTATCTGTCAATACTGTTAAAGTTTGAAAAAAGCATGTTAACACTCATTTGAGGCATACACAACCTTTTATGTGGTCATAAATGTGATAAATATGCAGAAAAGCTCATGAATTGAAAGATTTTCAAGACAAATTTTATGAAATATATAGTCTTTTGGACATTTTGCTATCAGTTTTTAACAATTCAAAGGTTAATCTCATCTTATTGAGTACCCAGATGCATTTTGAGAGCATTAACACCAGACATGCTTAGAATTTCTTCTTACTTGGAGACAGTATTCCTTTCTCTGAAATCCTTGCTGAATGCCGGTATGGAAAACCACATTTTTACCAGCACTGGTTCTTGTCCTTGAAAATTCCCCTGTGGCTACAGCAACCAGGCTGGCTATTGAAAAAAACAATACATTAAGGTTTTAAGACATATAAAATGTATTAAGGTTGTTTTTTTAAATGCATGAAGGGAAAAGGCTCTAATCTTTATGAAAGTGGCTCAGTTTTTATTTCTTTTGCCTTGAGATATGTAAATTCCCCTATGGCTACAGCAACCAGGTTGGCTATTGAAATAAACAATACATTAGGGTTTTAAGACATTTATAAGTAAAGCTTGGCCGGTTGGGCAGCTTGGCGGCCGGGCTGTCTGGTTGGTTCTTCACAGTTCCTCCCGGGTCTGTTTAAAATAATAAGAAAGGAAAATAAATAAATCAACAACACCCAAACATACAATCATTAACGCCCTTATAGCCTACACAACATACTCAATTAACACATCTCTGGCATACCAGTTTAAATTGATGGGTTCAACTTTTAAGTGTTCCACCACGACCAAAAGCTGCTCATGACAGGTGCGATGAAGCCAACACTTGAAGATGAACCCAATATCACATTTCAGTTAGAAAACTACTAATGTAACATAAAACTGGCATTTTTCTCGGGCTTTATTTTTTTATGAACACGTCATTACATAATGTAAACATATTTGAGAACGAAACCGTACGAAACTGGGGACGAACACAAACTTTGTGAAAACACACAAACTTTGTGAAAAACACATGTTTTTTTAACAAATATTTAAAGAACAGACATAAAATGTACTTATTCTTTCACTTCGCGGCAGCCATTTTGGATTATTGTTTACATTTTGGCGAAGTCTATAAATGGTCTAAGAACGTTCATAGTCCAGTTGTTTTCGTATCAAAAGTGATACAAACTATAAGAAACCCCACTCATACTTAAATACAAACCAAATAATCCTTTGTACTTGCCTTAAAACATGAAAAAAACGTTTAATCAAATTTTCACTTTCGTTTTTCTTTTAGAAAAAAAAACACGTTTTCAGTGAACTCTGGGATCCCAGAATATTTCATCATCTAATTAACTATAAATAACCACATGGTTCTCCGCAAATGTTGATACATGTGTTTTAAAAGTGTGTTTAAAACCGGTACCAGCATTGAGTCGCCTTCCGTGAAAAATTAATATTCATGAGATTCATAATGGGAGATTACTACAATCGACTTGGCATCGCTACTGAGTACATTCGTGGTATGTAACTACGTAGTAGGTCACATAAGGTCACGAAGCTGTGTGAGTCACGAACGGCACGAAGGCATAAATTAACGAAAAGCATAATATACGTCACCAAAATTAGCTAGATGAACTACACAAATTCACATCGTAATCTAAACAAATTAAATAATAGAATAAACACGCAGGTTCATGATTTAGTCCTCTCAATTAATGTATGTCACGCGCATAAACAACGCAGGTAAAACACAGACATTTGCACAAAGAACAATATGTATACAGTGCAAATAATGAAGCAATTTCAATAACTGTCATGTCACGCACACGTATAGCCGTTTATGTGTAACAATCTGATTATAAAATACTTACAATACACATTTAATCCAGCTGAAGTCCATGAGACACTTTTAGGCAGGGCGCTTACAAAATGGCGACGATCGAAAAGTGAAATGATCATGATCAATATAGGCGGAGTAATCTGTATAATATACTTTATCGATATACGGTTTCCAAAAAGCATTCACTTCGTTCGTTTGTTTATTGATCAATGGAATAGTGTTAACATATCATTTCATTTTTAAGGAAATTTTAGAATTGTTTGGAATCGATTAATCAATTATGGTAACTACTTCTTATAACCGACTCACACCTGTGACAATACACTTAGTTTTTCGCCGTTTTCGAGCGGTTGCGTATACATATGTTGTATTCATTTCGTGATTTTTTCAGCTGCATTTTCAGGGATATGCAAAATGTACGAGTTCAATTGTACATTTCTATACATCAATTCAGATTTGTTGAAGTTTAAAGATGTCATGTGTATTCAAGCATTCAATGAGCGCATTATTTCGACCGAATCACCGTGTAATCATTTGTAGTAACGATCTGATGTGCCTACTATGAACGTGGCCCTGAAGGGCCCCCGTTCGAAAACTAGGTTTAGACAAATGTTAAATCTAACCGAACTTCATAAGCATTCATTTGTATTGACATTTGTTTTATTTCCTTTCCCTTTCAAGTGTATGTACAATAAACGAAACGTACAATATTATTCTAAGAAAAGGCCAACCGGTGGTCAGTCAAAGTACGGATGTGATAACATGTTATATTTAATGACTAACGTACTTCTATTGTTAAGGGATTTTATGGGTTTATGGCTTGGTCAACTGCTCAAAAGGACTCTGATAAACAAAAGGATGTGTTAAGATTAATGCTCTTTTATACATTCACTTGAACTGTCCATTCATTCCACCATGCTTTAAGCGTTAGTAATATTTTGGACCGGTTGTTTTAAGAATATAATAAACTTCAGATTTTAATCTGAACCAACGAGTTGCGCGTTTTCTTCTTTTAATAGATTTCTTGTTAAACAGTTATTGAGTTATAAAAATATAACGTGCTGTTGCATCCACTAACTCTTCTAACCGACGCAGATATGCTTAGATATTTCTCACAGAAAAACACAATTGACAATAAGCACATTATATAATAATTATTGTCTGAGAGATGATAACTGAATTACATTAATTTAAAACATGAATATAGGACCTTTTTAATATGATTACTGCATTAAAATTGTAACTGAATGGACTATTCAAGACACGACACTCATAATCAGCAGAATATAATATTTATAATTGTTCCGTTAGAATTGCTTATCGGACATGAAATTTCCATAAATCTCATTTGTAAACAGCATAATCGAAATTGTAACATTTAAACATCACCGACAAAGCGCTCATCATGTTCCCATGGCGCATTTGAAGATGCCCTTCACACTCGTATGGCGCGTTTGACTAAAAATAGCTCAGGGGAGAAAATATTGAGTATTGTGTTCGTGTGTTAAATGTCTTTTACATCTGAGGCCTTTTCGTATTTCCTTGGCGTATTTAATCGATACGAAAACTTAAGAATGAAAATGCAATGGTTGGATTGTAAATTATGAACCAATGGCAGATCGGCTAGCGTATCGGACTATGTATCTATGGGTGCCGGATTCGATCCCGTCTTTTTTTTGCTTCGTAGATGAATAGTCCATAAATGGTTCTTAATTACATGTTCATAGTAGCTTTAAAGGGAGTTTATATGTTCTTTGCCATCTAAGCTTTTGATGGCTTATGTTACTTGTTCATAATTGCGACGTAAAATCAATATTATCATTGCCTTTAAAAAGCCAAAGACAATATTCAGAGCATACCTCAGTTCAAACTAAGATGACAGTAGAAAAAAATGGACCACAACGTGTATATTATCATTGAACCTATAGCATACCCCATATAGAAAACAGAATGTTTTCCAGAATCAAAAAAGTCCCTCTATCGGATCATTCCGACTGTACATTTCTCATTGAAAATAATTAGATGGTCTTGATCATGTCAGGCCAATCTCCTACACAATGTACTCCCCTAATAAAAACTTATTTTGCCTTGTTGTTCGTTAATACCACTCTTCTTGAATAAATTAGTGTTTTATATTTGTAGTAGTGCTAATGTAAAGTCAACACAAGGGTGAAGGCAAGTACAAAAGGCTATGTCTATTTAACAGTTTAATACACAATCTACAGTTGCATGTTATCCTATCGAGCTATAGTTAATGACTGACGCTGGAGCGTGCCGGGCTCCGCGGGCTCTGGCCAATCACGTGGTCAGTCTATCTATAGTCCGTTCCATAGATATAGAACATCTTCCTCGTTCCGGAATAAAAGAAGTTATTGCATTACAAAATGAGATGCTAATACCAATGTGGATTAGTTGTATACATTACATGTAAAAACAATAAATCGTGCTAGTTAACCACTGCTCCTACATTGTTCAAAGCACAGGTAAAGGAAAATGTGCTTATCAGCATTTGATCGCTGATTAGTGGTTAACCCAGTTCTGATCATAGTTGCGCACATTCCTTCTCACAAATCTGCCAGACCGTGTTACATAAGGGGAGCCTGATTCACTGTTTGAATTGCTTGAAGTCGGAATTTGACCTGAGCTGACCGACTGGGGCGCATCTGGGGAAATCGGAGAGCTAGCCGAAATGTTGTAATCTAAAGGCAGAATGTCTGACACAATTTCATTTGTTTTATGTAGAACTTTGCGATTTCGGCGGTAAATTTTTCCATCTCGTGTTTGTACAGTGAATGACCTCGGTCCATTTTGTTGCGCGACTTTTGCAGGAACCCAAATTTTTCCTGTTTGAACTCTAACAGAGTCATTAATGGATATGGGCTTTAATTGCCTTGATGATGAATCGTGATGCTGCTTTTGCTTCGATTTTGTATGAATAGCCGTCTGTTTCACCTTGCTAGCATTCACTATTTGGGGCAATAGAGCTTTGTTTGTGATTGGCAAAACTGATTTGGTTCTGCGACTACAAAGTAGTTGAACAGGGGTGTATCCACAATCTAGTGGCGTATTTCTATATTCTAATAAAGCAAGGTATACATTTTGACCACTATCTCTTGCTTTTTTCATAATTTTCTTCGCAATACCTACTCCGCGTTCAGCCAAGCAGTTACCCTGGGGATGAAGAGGTGCAGACGTTTGATGTTTGAAATTCCATGATTTTGCAAAATCAGCGAATTCTGAGCTCGAAAATTGAGGCCCATTATCACTATGTAAAACATCGCAAATTCCATTGCGAGCAAAATGTGCCTGCAGTTTGTGAACAATCGTACTAGATCGTGTATTTGTCAAATGGTCAACTTCAAAAAATCTTGAATAATGATCAATCGTAAGTAGATAGTCTCTGCCGTCCAAATGAAACAAGTCTGTTGACAAAACTTGGTACGGTCTGTCTGGGAATTCTAGAGAGATCATGGGTTCTTTCGTATTTGAATCTCTGTGAGTCAAACATATAGGGCATTGCAACACGTGTTCTGTGATCTGCCTTTGCATGCCAGGCCAAAACAAACAGTCTTTGGCGCGCTGTAAAGTCTTGGTTACACCTAGGTGACCTGTGTGAACCTGTTTAACCATTTCTACTTGCAGGGATTTTGGAATGAGGAGTGTTTGACCTCTGAAAAATAGTTCATCTTCGAATGACAATTCGTCCCGGTGATTCCAGAAATCGGTTACCGCGGACTCGCAGTCTGACCGCGATTCCGGCCAACCTTGTAGTATAGTCCGTTTCAATACTTTCATGTCATGATCGTCTCTAATAGCCTGTCTTATTTTTTCAAGTCGTGAGTCGGTTACAAGAAGCTGTCTTTTAACCGAATGGACGTGTGTGTCCAAACCTTCAATCAGTGTCGGGTAAGTTTCATTTACTGAGTGCCTTGACAAGTAATCAGAAACGGGAATGTCCTTTCCGCGTACGTGTTCTACTGTTACGTCATACTTTTGCAGAGATAGCAGCAATCTCTGAAGCCTGGGAGGGGCTGCCGACAGGGTTTTTTTCATTATTGCAGAAATCGGTCGGTGGTCACTGTGAACTATTACGTGTCTACCATACGTAAACTGATGGAATCGCTTACAACCAAACACGATTGCAAGGAGTTCGCGTTCAATGTTTGCGTACATTTTCTCAGTATTAGTTAAGCTTTTTGAAGCGTATGCTATGGGCCTACCGTCCTGCCATAAGGAGCATCCGAGCCCGTTTTGTGATGCGTCACATTCTAAGACTAAGGGCTTCTTTGGGTCAAAGTAACCTAGAACGGGTGAGCTTGTTATCGTCTCCTTGACCTTTTCGAACGCGCGCGTCTGCGGCTCATCCCAAAAGAACTCGATATCTTTCTGCAAGAGGCTCCGGAGAGGGGATGTGGTTTCAGCGAGTTTTGGCGCGAATTTGGCCAAGTAATTGACCATGCCGAGGAATGTTTCTAACTCTGCGCGGGAGTCCGGCGTTTTGAGTTTCACAATGGCGTCTATTTTGGCATTGTCGGGTTTGAGGCCATGACTAGAAATGACGTGACCAAAGAAAGGGACTTCTGTCGCTCCGATAACGCATTTGTCGGGATTAAATTTAATGCCTATTTCGTGTGCTCTATTGAGCGCTTTTCGCAAATTTTCGTCGTGTTCTGACCGTGAGCGACCATGTATCAAAATGTCGTCTACTATGGCATGAATTCCGGGCAAGTTTTCAAAGATTTCATTGCATTTCTGCTGAAATATGTCGCCTGAAGATGTGATGCCAAATGGGAGCCTTAGGTATCTATATCTGCCGAAAGGCGTACTGAACGTTGTAAGTAGGGAAGACTCGTGATCTAGTTTGACACTCCAATACGCATGCGTAATATCTAGAATACTGAAATGTGTAGCCCCACATAGCTCTGACGTCACGTCGTCTAAAGTCGGCATTGGGTAATGCGGTCTACGGATTGAGTCATTTAGAGCCTTTGGGTCAATGCAAACCCTAAGTTTACCTGTCTTTGGCTTTTCTACCAAAACTATCGAATTTACCCAGTCAGTGGGTTCGGTGACCTTAGTGACAATTCCGTCTTTGACCATGCGGTCGAGTTCGTCCTTAAGTCGTGGTTTAAGAGCTTCGGGCACTTTTCGCGGGGGGTTCACAACGGGGACTGCATTTTCCTTAAGGTGTAATTTCGCAAACCCTGGAATTTCCCCAACTCCCTGGAAAAGCTCTTTGTATTCAGACATTACAGAATCCCTAGTCAGTACTTGGGGCTCTTTGGGGGAGTTTTCTACAGAGTAGGTCAGCTTGATCAAATTCAACTCTAGTGATGATCTGAGTCCTAACAATGGAGGGGCACGATTCTCAACAACATAGATTGTAGCCATGATTGTATCAGATTTATGGCAGCAGGGAAGACTCACTTTTCCAAGAACCTTGAGAAGGTCGCCTGAGTAAGAGGTCAGTTTGCTGTCGGGGGGCTCGAGAGGGGCACTTAATTTTAGGCGTTTGAACGTTTCATGTGAAACTATGTTGCATTCACTGCCTGTATCAATTTTGAAATGTATTGGTACTTTGCTAGGACCAAGAGTGATGGGAACGAAGGCACGGTCTGGTGATTGTGATAAAGAACGTGTGCTTACCATGTCGATGTAGTATTCCGGTGTGTCACATGAATATCCACATGCACCGTCTACAGCACTAGCGTCAATGTCATGTACAGATTTGTGGTAATTCTGGTTACTTCTGCACATATGTCCAAAATGATTTTGTTTTGGGCACTTGTTACACAATTTGCCAAATGCTGGGCACTGAGTTTTGGTAGGTCCGTGCACTCGTCCGCAATTGTCACATGATTTCTCATATCGTTGATATGAACGTTGTTGTTGGCGCTGCTGTGGTGGTTGGCGCTGCTGTTGGTGGTTGTCTGGCGGTGGCTTACGTCCGTTACGTCTGTGTATGGCGTCCACGGGTGTTGGGGTGACTGGCGGTGTGTCCGTTTGCGTTGACGTCAAATTCATGGTTGCCATTTGAGTCTGGCAGTACTCAAAGCTTTGAGCTATCTGGAGTGCTTTGTCAAGCGTTAGCTTCTCTCCTTCATTGATGAGTTTTTCCCTTATTCTTGAATTGTTCGTGCCGAAAACGATCCTGTCTCTGATCATTTCGTCTTCGTTTGCGTTGAACTTACAGTCACGTGAGCGTAGTCGTAGTCGAGTGACAAATTTGTCGATAGTGTCAGCTCCTTGAACTTCGTTGTAGAATCTGAAGCGCGCGAAAATTGGGTTGAGTTTTGGCTGGACGTGAGCTTGAAATTTCTTGTAAATGGATTTCAGGCTCTTTTTCTCGGCTTCAGTCAGAGTCCACGCTTGATGAACGTCGCGGCCTTTGTCGCCTATCCACAAGAGAAGATATGACATTTTCTCTATCTCTGATTTGGAGCTCAAAGGTCCAGTGAAGATGAGTTCCACGTGTCGCTTGAACCTTTCCCACGCCTCCGGGAGGTTTGTACTGTCCCAATCCATGCACGGAGGTGTAATTCCTGACATATCCATATTTCGCTGTTATGAATTAAGTCCAAATAATGTCAAGATCACTGTCACAGGACTACGTAATTCGTCTATTTTCTGACATCATGTTTTATATTTGTAGTAGTGCTAATGTAAAGTCAACACAAGGGTGAAGGCAAGTACAAAAGGCTATGTCTATTTAACAGTTTAATACACAATCTACAGTTGCATGTTATCCTATCGAGCTATAGTTAATGACTGACGCTGGAGCGTGCCGGGCTCCGCGGGCTCTGGCCAATCACGTGGTCAGTCTATCTATAGTCCGTTCCATAGATATAGAACAATTAGTACCATCAATCCATCGACGTGTTGTTAAAGCACTTTTAAGAATCGCCGAAAAGCAAAAAAAAAATGTATACCTAGTACCCGTTAAATATTATAACAACAGTTTTCAATAAACTTAAAACATTTGATAGCATGTTTAGAAATAAGACTATTCGAATCTCTAAAACCCAGATATTTCTTTCAAATACAGCTATTTAAACAGGAAGGTTAAAACGTACTGGTAAAGTTGAAATAATTCTTCTTTAAGTAAGAATTATGATAAAAGTACTAGAGATGAAATGTCGCATGTTCAAAACAAAATAATAAACACATTTAAAAGCCCAAAAGAATAAAGTATGCCCGCGTAATCACAATCACTCAAAGTATTTGTCTGCGGGCTATTCTAGGCAGGCAAATACACATTGCAATCCATGTTATTCTTAATAAAGAAATGGATGATCTAACAATAGTGAAACTGTAAATGAAATATAAATTGCAATGAACATTTGATTTTCATATTTGCTGGGATGGGCTTCGTTTGTTCTCTGTTTCAGAATTACTATAATCCTAAAAGACTCTCACAGATTTAGAACGAAATACAACCTACTGAACACAATCCCGAATTCAAGAATTGCAAATCAGTTTTAGTTGTAAACCTTAATTACTTAAATCTGGATACCTTTAAACATCCATAAATACAATTCCTCAAATGTATTATTTTTGCAGTGGTGAACTTTCAAGAACGTTTATAACGAGGATAATTTCAGTTTGAAAAAAAACCACCTTCAAATACATTCATTTGAAGTGAGTCATGTTGTTATGGATTAAACAGGTTGTTGCCTATATTAAGACGCTGTCAGCAGCGGCTGGCTGCTCATGACATGACACTTGCCAGTCCGGTCCATTTTTGTTCTTGAACATGCTTTTACTATGTGCTGATGCTGTTGATTTTCAGGTTATTTACGTTTTTGTTTCTTATGTCAGAACATAATTCAATGCCAAAACCTTCTTTGTCTTTGAAAATATTAAAATGTATTATTCTTTGACTTGTTTTGATTAATTATTACAATCGTGCTTCATAAGTTGTCTCTAATCCTCTTTTGCATCAACTTTCAAAGTACTTCAGATTAAAGAAAAGTTTCATTTGTGTTATTCCGTTTTTTTTTCTCAATATTTCGACATAAATGATGGATACTTTTGTCTTCTTAAACAAATTACTTCCCCTAAAATACTTGATAATATTTGCTCTTAATTCATGAGTCTTTCAGATATTTAAGAAGGCAGGTAAAATGTAAGCCGAGACAGTTGTCAGTGTAGTGATAAATTATAACCGGAAGAAAGCATTTCCAACTCCCTCCAGGACCGGTTTATAATAACCCTTTGTAATCGTCATTAACCTATGAATGATGCCAGGGTTTAGGTGAAAAGATAGCGTTAGACAATTTATCTGTACAAAAACTGCTTAAAGGCACTAGACACCAGATAGTCCAAAAATTCAGTAGTCAATAAAACATGCATATTATTATCAATACGAGCTAGTATGAGGCCGAAATGCATTATTGTTCATTATTAAAAAAGTTTTGTAGCTGATTTGACCCGTTTATATAGCGCATATTTCTTTCCCAGTTTCCAGTGTGTATGATTTGCATCTGGTGTATAATACCTTTAATAAGTGAAATGTTCTAAACAGAGTAGGTGATATCTCTTTTAATGATTGTTAAATTGAGGGTTTGTATTGGACATATTCACGATAGAGATAAATAAACAAACCATGACCCTGTTCTTTTATTTAAGAGACCTGTTTATATCAACCGAGTAAAGTCGCCTTCAATAGCCGTCTTCATTGATCAACTATCTAAATCCTGTTTGTTGGAACGCATTTCTCATTGCGGTTAAACCAATTCCAATATGGGAGATGAACGTAATCTTAACTAAGTAATGGCATCTCTTATCGCCATAATATTAATATTGATATGTCCTGGTTTTTGTTTTGAAATTATTAAGACGTTTTTGTCGATGAGATGTCTGTATGTTTGTCAATATTTTACCTTTTCTGGCTTTTACTAACTCGTTCTCCCACCTCAGACGGATGTTAAGTGCGCCTTTCGCCGAAGAGGTGATGTATTCATTGATTTTTAGATTCAGAATGACGTTACTATGATCAAATTTCATTTATTTGCAATGTTAAAAATAGCAAACCCGTTTTAACCAGGTTAGAATATCTGTCTTTTTCTGTATTTATACAATTTATAGTTTTACGTGCACAGCGGACAGGCGTGTCACCCCGATTGGGCACGAACTAACACGCCCTTTGGTCGGATGTTTGTCTGCGTGTTTTCGTCTCTCTTTTTGTAAATACACAAAAACTTGTCTTGTTCAGGAACGATGTTAATGGACAGGTCATTAACGACCATATTTCGTACTATTCCATGAAACTCATTTGAAACCAAAGCTGTTATTTATGCTGTTCTTGATCAAATATTGAATTATTTTGATATTTTTCATTCCCCAGGCATCCCTCTAAAAGGAGCTGTCCGCCATGTGACTCCTTTGAAAACTGTTTTTATGCGACAACCTCCTTAGTGCTTAATGAAACATGTTTGAGTGAATAAGTGAATACACATGGGAAATCACACACAAATCAAATAGTATAGAGAGGGGATATAACATTTGTGGTAAAAGGAGGTTATAAAGGAGTGTTGTTGTTTTTTTCAAATTGAATAAAGGAGCCCGGACGAGTTTAATACCTTCCGTTTTAAGTGATTTGATATTTACATCATAATTTCTAGTTTGATGATTTATAACAAAACATATATAAAACGTTTTTATTGTCATGTAAAGGAAAGGTTGCACAAGTTTAAACCCTCTCCTCTGTGATATGTATGGCTGTGTCGACAGTTGTTGTCGTGACTTTACCGTTATAAAAGGGCAACAATTCTGAAATTGTTTAGATTATTTTCATTTTCAAGATTTGACAACATTGGATTCTGTCAGCTTTTAGATTTAGGACAATGACCTGCATAGGGAGCACATCGCAAGAACATGGGACAACATGTTTGCTGTTAGCTGTCTGCGGTAAGAATAAAGGAAATATATAAATATGTGGTTTATTCGTAGAGCGTATCTATAAAATCAGTAGATTTGGCATAAACAAGTAAAAAAATAGAGTACCGTGTCTATTTTAGCAATATCAATGGACAAAACATTGCACGTAGGCCCCGAGTTTGGTTTAAATGTGATAACTCGTGTTTGAAACTGGATACATGTGCTTAATTATTTCAAGTGAATTTACAGGATGTTGAGAAGCGGCAATTAAGTATTGAAAATAATTTTGATTGCAGTAAATAGTTCTTTACTTTTTTTTAAAAAAATCGGAAATTTATGTAGTTAACAATTAGAAATAACTTGTAGAAACTTTCCTGGTAAGAATGACGCCGGACCAACCGAGGACTATTTTGCGAGATGGAAAATAATTGTACGAAGAATATAACGCCTGAGGATTTATCCAACGATCTACAAAGGGTTATTTTGCCAGTCTCTTGTTTAATTGGGGGAAAGTGGGAAATATTCTGATTTTAATCATATACTCACAGCAATACAAACAGTGCAATTTGCGTTGTTTCGTGCTATGTATGGCCGTTATAGATTTGAACAGCTCTGTGACAACTCTCCCAGGGGAATTCATATCTCACATGAATTGGTACAGCTACAAATTTGACACACTGTGTAAAGTCAAGTCTTTCTTCAATGTATACACTGTGTGGGCGTCAGGACTTGTTCGCCTTATTTTGGCGTATGATAGAAATCGAAATATTTGTCATCCACTATCTTGGCAGATACCGACCTATGTCGCAGGGCGGTTGTGTATCGCATGTCTAGTGATCTCTTTATTCATCTCATTTCCTATTGCTATTTTCTGGGGTAAACAATCCTACGTGTACACCCACCAAAATGTCACCCTCGAGGTGTCTATCTGTGAAAAGTATGACAAATACGCTAATGACCAGATTCCATTTTTTTTGTTATTTGTGCTTTCGTTGTTCCGTTGTCATTAATAATGGCGACCACAACAGCGTTTAATATCTGCACCAGAAAAAAGTTGTCAATGTGGAAGAAAGATTGTACATATTGTAGAGAGATGACCGGATATACCGCTATGAACACTATCAGAGAAGAGCCGGAATGTCAGGAACAACATCAAGACATTGTTGTGATAATGGGAATGTACATACGTACACACCTCCAGTTCATCTTAAAGCCCAACGTCGGTATAGTTTTCCGACAGGTCGGAATACATGGAAACAGAAACATCTTCACAGACAGCATGAGCACCGTGTGAAAATGGACGGCCAATTGAGTAGAAGTGTTTTATGTACGAACAGTTCAGAAACTTCCAAGCTTTATTCTGAGCAATGTTCTTGTCAAAATCCTGGACAGTTGTGCGTTTGCGCTCAAATTTCATCCCGTCGGAAACATTTGTCCGACACCGACGTCACATCAACTCCGAGGCATGTCAATCGGGAATGGCGAGAGCACTATATACGACATCGCGTTCTTTCGCGTCGTACTAAAACAGTTATAATGTTAATTCTCAGTACTGTTTTTATTTTGACATCTTCTACTTATCTTGTGCTGATTACGAGCATCGCAAATCCTGTTGGAATTTTACGACGTCTACCAAACAATGAGAAAGTGACCATTTTCTTGTTTTTAAGGCTTTACTTCATAAACACCTTAACTAACCCTTTATTGTATGGTTGCATGGATGAACGTTTCCGTAAGGGTTTAAAACGAATATATTCCTGAAGTAAGCCCATATACACGGGTACGGAAGTAAATTTTACTAACTGGCATAACTGTGTGCCAAACATGAACACAGTAACTTCTGGATGCGATTTACACCAATAAACGGAATCACAACACATTTTGTTTGATGTCAATTTTTTTAATAATCTTAAAGTTGATTTTGTGCCGAGAAATGAAAAGAAATTGTTATTTCTTACTTAATAGTTCGTCATGAGTAAACTTTCCTATTTATTTTTGAACTCATAAACTGTTAACGTCCAGAATGATTTGTCACACTTTTAACCAACGCCATCACATCTGGATAAACGTTAACAAGAACGCTGTGTAAAAACACTACATTTCGGCGTCTCTCCGAAGCAATACCTTAGAATATAACCCAGAATAAGAAAATTATCAAAAGTCGGAAAACAATTGCCCGATAAGTTACAATACAATAAATGTCTACAGGAAAGAAATTAGGGTTGGTCAGGGAAACCGAAACCTCTGATTATTTACGATTACTTCTTAATGGCTCACTATTTAATTCATTAATTTAATTTAATTTAATTCATAACATATTTCTATTCCATACTCTGCTTCTATCAAATCGTTTTAACAACATTTATAATTTGAAAACAAATTCACTTGGTTGTTTCTCACCTTTATTAAAGAGTAAATAAAATAAATGTAGGTTTGGTCATCGATTTTGTTTTCATTTCATTTCTGAAATAAATATTTCTTTACCAAACTAAGCAATTATTTAGACAGTAGTTTAATAAAAAAAGTTGTGACTATATGGTCTTTATCCGTGTACCTTTTATCTGTGATTGACCCAGTTTCCATTGCTTTATTTGCAACATAAGGCGTTGTGTAAGCATGATGTGCCCAGTTTCTTAGCTTTCTCATCGTATCGCATTCAATGATATTGTCTGTAAGCAATATGTATGGATAGTGCATCTCCAATAAGCGATCCATTCTGTTAGACAGTTCAATTCGAGATATCTTATGATGAAATGAAAACAACAGGGACGCGCACAACCTTTCAAACAAATAACTATTAGTTATTTTAAATGCACAAGGATCAACTGCGAACAGACACTCATTGAAACACACGACACCACAAAAACCTGACACCGACAAATAACAATAATGATAGTAATCAAAACATGGTTATCGATAAACGTCGTGGTGACTACCTTGGAACGTATAGTGAAACAAATAATTCTTATTTAATTTCTAATAAGTGTACCTTTTATTGTTGTTCAAAGAACATGATCGTTCACAAAATATCCTACTTTTAGGTATGACATTGTTGGTCTAGTGCAAACAAAACAACATTCCAAAAAATAACAATATTTGTTTAAAGCGTTTATCTCTTTGAGAAATAGCTGTACGTTTTGCAAAGAAAACAAACACATGGACATGTTAAAATAGTTGCATTCCTTTTCCTCTGGGATTCAACTGTCGGTGTGGTACCAAAATACAAACACATTTAAGATCCACACACACAGATGTACATGACAAGCATAGCACCTTAAACGCGATATAATGATGTTGCTTAATGACCCAATTATCAAAGGCAAACATGCAAGTCAACAACACCAACCGCGTTTTTACCGTTCAATAAATATTGAGTATAGTCTTGGAATGGTCAGTTTTAAAGCATAAAGGCGTATGTAAAGATTTAAAAATATAGTTTAGTCCTTTGTGTCTAGGATGTTTATCTAGTAATCAGTCGATAAATACTAATTGCCAGTGCATTTGGTGTGTCCATTGCTTCGTAATATGCAATACCAAGTGATTTGTGACGTCATTCTTTGTTTTCCCGAAACAAAACGCGCGACGATTCGAACGTGAACACCACTACGTAGTTTATCGACATTAAACTGTATGTATATTTTGATACTACGGATGGATGACACATGTCTTAAAATAAAAATGTAGAGTAATTGCTAAACTACTTATTCATTATTTAAGACGTTATTTTCTCTTTATAAAACTTGATGTTCAATTTTGGAAAAACAAAATAGTGATATAGAATTTTACATTTTTGGTATTATAATAAATGGTTGATTTTTAATTCCTTATTTTTGTAATTCATATACTTTCCAAATATTTAACAGTACAGAGGATTATCTTTGGGTTTTTGATATTGGATTATCATGGTGTAGACATCATAAGAAAATAGGCATTATTTTATCTGTATTCGTTCTTTTGCTTTGTGCACCAAAGACACATTCAATACTTATCTTGTTCACCAAATGTCTTGGAACGAGAACTAGAACCTTTCTTTACGTAAGAGTTTAAAAGAATGTTCAGGTTTCATTTTGCATTTACATGGTTTTTTAAACCATATTCTTGAATTTTAACTTCATCAAGGACAGCAATGACAATATATTTGCAACTGATTAAAAGCTAAGCTATTACGATGAATAAAATGAAGAACATACATTTGAATGCTTACTAAACATTCCACTAGACTAATGGTTAGATCTGTTTTATCACAGTCACATTTAATGCTCTGCATTAAGAGAAAACAACAATCATGTTAGAAATCAGTCTAATCAAAAGCAATGCTTTTACCCAGCAAACCGAACTAAAATGTACAGTAATTGCGACACTGCTTATTCATTAAGTGTTAAGTTGATCAAGTTTTCCTTAGACAATAAAAGGATAAACGTGTTGACGTGTATCGTGTTAATATTACTGTGACGGAAGTCTAAATGAGGACCTTTTTCGTCCATCGATATAAAAATAGACAGACCAGACAGGCCTAAAGATAGAAGGACAACAGACAAGTGCACATTCCATAAAGTATTAAGTTCACCAATGTTTAGATCTAGTTCATTACCCTGGTTTTAAAGTCTTGGAAATAAACGATCGAAACTAGAAGTGACGTAATATCAGGCGTGTTTGTAAATATTGCCCCTATATCACGCAAGAATCTTATTTCATCTTACTTCAGTTAGACAGGTAACAAGACAAACTCTAACATATTCAGACAGACAATTTTCATACTAATTTGAATGGATTGTACTTTCAGTGACAGAAATGTGAATCGTGATTTGATATCACGATTCTCACCTATTGTGTCATCAGTATTGAGTATCTAAATAATAACCCAAAATAATCCGGTCAGCATATAGTGGCAATGTGTTGTTTAGAAGATGATCGCTGCACTTTTGAAAATTAAAATATGAACAAGTATTTGACTGTCCCTGTGAAAATAATGACCCAGTTAAGAAGCACAATGAGCAGTGTCTGACAGATTCATAACGCCTCAATGCATCACATAATACAACATATACATTAAACCAAATTATAGTTACAGGGACAATTTTGTTAATCGACAAAAGCGTAATCATGCTGCAAACCCTGACTTGATGGTCCACTTTTTGTAGAGCGTTAAATTAACTATCATGTCGATTCAATTTATTTTTTTTAGTCCAAACAAGAATCTAGCTGTGTCGTAGTGCGCTTCCGTGTAGATGACGTTTACAGATTATCTAGCCAAACGTTTTAATAAAAGTTACATAGTTTTTTGGTTTTAAGAAATAAACATTTTATCAACGGAATATATATGTGTGATCGTAACAAGAATTGAATACTAAAGAATATACGAATAATTTACATATAAACACTTTTGTAACCACATATCTGATCAACAATACTGATTATGCATGTACAAATACTATTACAATAAACACAACTTTACATTAGAGTCACTATTCATCTAAATCTAAGTTTATCTCTTTCTTATCTCAAATGCATTAACAACAGTTCTTTATATCAAATGGTACTTCTAGGGATCTTTAAATGATTGGTGAAAAAGTTAAAACCACTTTAACTGGTGCTAGGGAGCGTAAACATCTGTTGCAAAAGATAAACAGGTCTGTTTTTATTGCCCCATGAAACTCACTTTTACAGACTGCATTGATTTTGCCATACGCAAAAGTCACGGGTATATTATTACAAAGATATAAAGGCCAGTTGAATTGGGAAAAGATATTGTAAACAAAAATAAAAATGTTCAAGTATATAGCAGGTGAATGATATCAAATAGAACACGAATTTCATATTGCTTAAATTTTTAAACTGTGAGAAATAAAAACCTACCGACGAGTTAATTATCTCACCGATATCAATATCGTATCCTTACATAGATATCGGTAGAAATCATTATAATGTATGGAATAACTGTGACGAAACATACATACCAGACAAGCCGACAGACATAGGGGTAGCAGCCAATGCCGCTTCTTTCATCACTGTTCTAATTTGTTATATCTGGCATTTTAGTTAATAAGTTATGTACAAAGAAGTGAGAGCCCTTTCTGATATAATCAATTTTCAGATTTGAAAAAAAAGACCGATACACACTTACATGAACAGGCATACACATTGCGTACACACATATATTAATTGTACTATGGCAGAAAAACCAATGGAAGTATGTTTGTGTTTGCCATTCGAGTTTTTCTAATTAGTAAAGTGAAAATCAGAATGTGCATATAGATTAAGAACACTAACAAACAACAAACACATTCATCATATAAATTATATTATATTAAATAACAGGAAAACGCCAAATTGTCTACAAAGTGACCACATCCTATTCAAAGGCAAAACGATCAAGGCCTTACAAACACTTAATGAAAGACACATATCGAACGAAAGTATTAACAGAAAGCAAACTCTGGCTAGAAAACGATAATATGCTGTGAATTATCCATTACGTTTCGTCTGAAAATCACAAAGACGCAATTTACTTTTAACAAAAAAGATTTAAAATAATTATTAATTAGTGATTTCCATATTTTACAAAGCTTCTTGAGGACATTGGGTGTGTTTTGGTCATGTTTTTAACATATTAGACGCGGGAAAGGCTAGACGAAATAGACAGCTTCAATACTATTTCCGGTAAGCTGCCATTTTTAAGTACAAACAGCAGCTGGATGTTGCAGGACACCATTTCTATGTGAACACTTTTCAGAATCTAGCAGAAGGATGTTGCTGGATACCATTTCTAGGTACACACTTTTCTGTACCTTGCAGAAGTATGTTGCAGTATACCATATCGATGTTCACAATTTTCTGTACCCAACAGGAGGATGTTGCAGGATACCATTTCTATGTGCACACATTTCTGTTTCTAGCAGTAGGATGTTGCAGACAACCATTTATATGTGTACACTTTTCAGTATCCAGCAGTAGGATGTTGCAGGATACCATATCTATGTACACACTTTTCTGTAACCAACAGGAGGATTTTGCAGGAAACCATTTCTATGTACACACTTTTCTGTTTCTAGCTGTATGATGTTCCGGAATACCATTTCTATGTACACAATTTTCAGTACCCAGCAGAAGGTTGTTGTTGCATGATATCATCTCTATAAACACACGTTTCTGTACCCAGCAGATAGTTGTTGCAGGATACCATTTATATGTACACACTTTTCTGTACCCAGCAGTAGGATGTTGCAGTATACCATATCTTTGTACACACTTTTCTGTACCCAACAGTAGGATGTTGAAGGATACCATTTCTATTTAAACATTTTTCTGTATCCTTTAGTAAGATGTTGCAGGGTACCATTTCTATGTACACACTTTTCTGTATCCAGCAGAAGGATGTTGCAGGATCTTAGTTCTATGTACACACTTTTCTCGACCCAGGGGAACGATGTTGCAGGATACCATTTCTATGAACATTTTTCTGGACCCAGCAGAGGGATCTTGCAGGATACGGTTTCTACGCATACACTTTTCTGTACCCAGCAGTAGGATGCTTCAGGATACCATTTCTATGTACACACTTTTCTGTATCCAGCAGAATAATGTTAAAGGAAACCATTTCTATGTACACACTTTTCTGTATCCAGCAGAAGGATGTTGCAGGATCTTAGTTCTATGTACACACTTTTCTCGACCCAGGGGAACGATGTTGCAGGATACCATTTCTATGAACACATTTTTCTGGACCCAGCAGAGGGATCTTGCAGGATATCGTTTCTACGTATACACTTTTCTGTACCCAGCAGAAGGATCCTTCAGGATACCATTTTTATGTACACACTTTTCTGTATCCAGCAGAATAATGTTGAAGGAAACCATTTCTATGTACACACTTTTCTGTATCTAGCAGAAGGATGTTGCAGGATACCATTTCTATGTATACATTTTTCTGTACCCTGCAGAAGGATGTTGCAGGATACCATTTCTATGTACACATTTTTCTGCACCCTGCAGAAGGATGTTGTAGGATACCATTTCTATGTATACATTTTTCTGCACCCTGCAGAAGGATGTTGAAGGATAACATTTCGATGTACACATGTTTCTGTATCTAGCAGAAGGATGTTGTAGGATACCATTTCTATGTACACATTTTTCTGCACCCTGCAGAAGGATGTTGTAGGATACCATTTCTATGTACACATTTTTCTGTATTTAGCAGAAGGATGTTGCAGGATACAATTTCTATGTACACAATGTTCTGTATTTAGCAGTAGTATGTTGCAGGATACCATTTGCTTAAGGCTTTCTTGTGGTCTCAAGCTCCTAATCAGATTAAATGTTTAAATATGGTTACCTCAATACAAATGAATGTACACACAATAAACAGTACGATGAACGTTTAATGTGAAGCTTTCTTCCCTTCAAGATGTCGACACATTTTTAAAGTTGACATTCATTTGGATAAACTAGCAACAGGGCTGTATTCATAGAATATTGCAAGTCATTTATTAACTTAAGTCAATTCTTACATTTTTCAAGGTCTATGTAAACAATGTAAAATTGCTTTTACATGAAAATATGCATTTGAATCGAACATAATTAAATTAAATAAAATAATCAGGTATTTTGAAGTTTACATGTAAACAATATGATTAGTGAGATACTCAACTGAAAAACATAAGTTAGTTAATGACTTAAGATGTTTTCTAAGGTTTGAAGCTATTTTCGTATCAGTTGACTTGTGACAAGTTCTGAGAGCTCAGTCATTGAGGCTATGACCATTCCGATCTAGGATAAAATGTTAGACGACCTTCGCATCCCATCCAGAGGAACCAAGAGGCAACTGATGTGGCCGAACACACACAGATTCAATCTATTTATCTTACAATGTAAAAAGGTGTTACAATAACAAGCCTTGTTTTGTCTTGTTGTTTGGTAAAGGTAGTTATATCTTCAGTCATCCTGAAGATATATTCGGCCAAAGCATTTTGTAGTTGGTCAAGCTTTATGTGTTCAAGGTGTCCTTACTCTTTCTTTGACCTCTAGATCTCAAACAAGGGGTCATCTAGTATCCATGTCCAATCTCCCTACCAAGAATGAGGATCAAGTTAGGCTTGAGCATTTACAGTTTCAGCCTCACACGCGCTGGTCTACTGACAGAGTGATCAGCATGTGCAAAGTAATGCACACCTACTTGTTCAAACTGGGGCAGAAATATCAAAATAACAAGACGTTTACTGTCACTGTCACAAAATACCCCCGTAATAAATTTAGGAGATCAGGTTTGGTGATAAGTGGTTGTACGTTAAGCAAAATTTAGAGAGCGAACACTGTGAAGACATCTTTGCCAATTTAAGGGTCATAACTCTGGAGTGACAAAGGCAACAAGGCTTGTTATCGAACTTGACCAAGATATTTTGCCAATACACAATCCGATCAAATTTGGAAAATACTTAAAAAAAGTTTCTTATTTATTGATCGGACGATGCCGATTTGAGGTAATTAATATAATTAAAGGGTGACTCAAACAATAAATGGATATCGATAGTTTATAAAATTGTCCAAGATATTATGGCAAAACGCATTTTCACCAAATGTGTAGATCATTGGAAAAGGCTTCTAAAGTTGTTGAGCGGACAACATACTAAACGCAGTTCTGAATGAGAATCTATTTAATACTTTCTGTAATATAACATCCTTTTCCCACTTTATGTTATTTGAAAGTTCAAAAAATGTGGGGCGAGCTTTATATGTCAATATTTCTCATCAATGGTGAAAGCTTACACACCCCACCCAGAAAGAAAACTCTTATGACAAATGAAAATAAACTGACACATTTGTCAATAAGACTGTATAAATCAGGTGATGTAAGTTATTTTTTATGCAACCAATCAAAATCATGTAATAAATACAGTGTTATATTTATATTTACCGGTTCCATTATTCATTTGAATTTCCCAGTGTCCATTTGGCGCCACCATTATGGCCTTTGCCAATCGGAACTCCTCGGCTAGTATCAAGATATGGCCTCGGATATAATACGGGTCGTAAGAAAATAGTCCATCATGGCCGACCAAGAAGATGTTCAAACAACCAAGAGATTTGTTAGACCAAACATAGAATGAGGAGCGTAACTTTTACCACTTATTTGTTGTGTAAGTGTTATTATGCCCCAACAAAGTGGCGGCATATAGGGTTGCCCTTGTCCGTACGTACGTCTGTCTGTCTGTCTGTCTGTCTGTCTGTCTGTACGTACGTACGTCCCGAAGATTGTTTCCGATCTAATTCTTGAAAACCGTTTGTCCAATCCTCACCAAACTTTAAACACATGTTTGTGACCATAATATCTTGATCAAGTTCGATAGTCATGGAAATCGCTTTAGTCATTTAGGAGTTACGGCCCTTTTTTGCCAAAAATACTTCAAAAATATATGTTTCCAATCTAATTCTTGAAAACTGTTTGTCCAATCCTCACCAAACTTTAAACACATGTTTGTTTTTATACTTATTGTATTTTATTAAAATATAAAAATGTTTTAAAAGAGCCCTAATGAGAAACTAAATGGAAATGTCATTAATTCTTAGTGGGTGGGGTAAAGTCTTCTTCCATTTGACAGATTCTAAGACACACATTTCATTTCATTAACTTGATTTTTTTAGAATTAAAATTTACATTCTTTTAACCAAGGATGTATGGTTTATATGTCCGTGAGTGTTGGTATCGAACAGCTTAATATAATGGCACAATTGATGCCGGTTCACTAATATAGCTCTCTAAATAAATTAGATCTTTATTCAAGTGGTTTAGCAAAATGAGTTTGAACGCTTAAACCAGCAAACATTTCTTTCAAGCTGGGAGTAATATTACTATTCTATCATCCGCGCATTGCGGGGATTTCAGCCGGGGTTGGCTGTACTGAAAGTCAAAAACCCCGCTATTCCCAGGACCGGTGACTGGTGCATAGCCACATGACCGTTGTAGGGTACTACCAATTGAGCTTACTGGGTGGCTAGTCACCGCCCCACCCCAACCCCACACTGGCCACAGAACTGTTTAGACAAAAATCTTCACTTTGCAGCCCAAACCCAATAATGCTGAAGTAAAAGCATGCATGGCTATCAGATGGTAAGGCTGACTGGGTGCCAAGCTCACACCCACCCACAACCCACAAAACTCTGCACAATGCAATCAATGATTTTACAGAATAGTTATGTTGTTAGAGTGGCAAAGCATGGTGTGAAAAATAACACAAGCAAAGTATGACTTAAAACTTACATTTCATAGGGTAATCGTATGGCTGTTGAGAAAATGCTGACACTTAGTCTTTGCATATATTTAATCCGATGTAATGATTCATGCTTGCCATGAACCGTATGATCATTTCAATCACTGTCAAGTACATTTTCTGTGTGCTCATATTTTTTCTAGAGGAAACAGAGTGCTTTATGTATAAGGAAACATCTAAATATTCATAAAACGAACATTGTTTGAGGTTACAATAAATATTTTCTCTTAAACAAGCACATTTAATTTAATACAATCCATTTCCTTGATGTTACAATGGGCCTTCTTTACGCGGATTGAAAACGGTGTTAATCGCCGGTAGCCACATCGCACTTTCGTATATCCTTACTACTATTTACGAGGTCTATCTCGAAGCTTGCCGGAGATGGCCGTGTTGTTACGATTGGGCTTTTGCCTGATCCGATAACGATAGTGTTAGGGGAAGGAATTCCAGACTTATTGAACACCTGCAAATGCTTATGACAAATATTAAGATGATAATTTTAGCTTTACATAATAATTGAGGGATATATTGCGGTAAATGATAATGTACTGCAATGGGAAGTAAATGTTATTGAGGGTTTGATGAGTGTGGTACGCATTCCGACATCTACATTCTGAATTTGACATCGGGATAGTAAACAAATAGCTATTAGACAATATTATTGAGATTTATTTTCAATTTTTAAACAAAATCATTTTTTTTGCAAAAGAATGATTGCAGCGAGCGAGCAAAAATAAATAAATACAACTTTGTCAGTTTTCATTTAACCCGAAGCGAGCAAACTATATTGTTTTCCTATAATCAATATGAAGAAGAAATATTGTTCAATATGTTTGCCCTTCATCCAAATTAAATATAATCTTGAACTTACTCTCCATTGGACAATGGCAAAATGATCAAATGCATCACTATAAATTCATCCGTTTTCAGTAAGCGCAATTTATGGACTTTTAAGATAATTAAAACATATTTTAAGCAAATGATCATTCATAATTAAAACAACCCTGTTTGTACGAAAAGGATTGAACAACTTATATAAATCTACCTGAATCATTTCAACATAAAAAAGCTTACCTTTTTCTTGATCTATCCGGACCAGTGTTCAAATCTATATACTGATCCTAATATTTTCTTGCAAGTGTTGTTTTGTCAGTATTTTGTTAAAATGGTGTTAAAACATCAAATTTGAACCGAACAATGAAACATATTCCCGTAGAGTTAAGCTTTTTTAGTTTTTTAGTTTGGTTTGTGGTCACCAAGCCGGACAAGTGGGTTTCCTCCGAGTTCTCCGGTTTCCCCCATAACATAAGACCACACTCTCGCGCAAAATCGTACAAACGAGAGTAATTAATATAATGCTGTAATAACTTGTTTCACAATCGTTGTAAAATAAATATGTTTAAACTAAACTAAGCTTTTTTATAAAGCAAGAACTTAAATTCTAGTTTCGAGTATCATGACTTGAATCAAATAATAAAGTCACTGTTCATCATTCAAATTTCCATCTACAAAATAATCACTAATAACACAAAAGTATATAGCAACATACTATTCAGACATTGGGCTTGATTGAGAAAGAAACCTAATGAATTAGTTTTCGCATATTTTAAATATATTTGAAACTTCTAATGTCATTCCGTTTGCAAAACTGTAATGACTGACCAGTTCTCGACCCCGTTTTTGATTGGGATGCAACGAATTGTATTGCATATAATATTTCGTGTCTTATTTCCCATGCTACTCATGAACAGTTGTAATTGAATAGGGTGTAAATTATTCCATTGGCACTCTTACTACTAAATAACTTCACTTGAACTTGTTATCTGGAAGTAGTATTGACATTGTCCGTACTGTATACTTGATTGACCGGTGTAATATCATTTGATCGATCATTTTCATTTTCAAAAATATTACTTGAATATGTTATGCATTCTGCTAGGCTTGTTGTCATTTTAATGTAGTTGTCTCGTATAACCCAAAACAACATGGCGGCTGTCGGCCTCAACGTCAGAATGCCTGGCTAGGAGAACTATTTTCATTTCATGTTTTACATTGTGATCAGTGCTGGTCCTACTTGATTATATTCAGATTTGCTAACGGACATACACTCAAACTGCAGAGCGTAATGTTACATGACGTAAGTGAATTGTAGAGCTGACCGAAGTGTTCGAAACCTGGTGCCTTAGTTCAAAAGCGTACGTCTTTAGTGGAGCAGGGGTACTCCATCGGAAGGTTGTTGTCTAAAAAAAAAAGAAAAAAAAGGACAGGTTTTCAGCCGAGCTACAAATTTTACATTGAATGTGTTTCAAATACAGTTTTTAGTAAAACCACCCGATAATGTTAAAATTAGCAGAAAAAGGGGGAAAAGGGCATGACCAGTATGACCAAATTGACCCCCAATGTATTTTACCTCATCAGTTCGAAAATGTTGACTGCTACCTTAGACGCGGTATAAGGGAATACCGTTGCTTTGAAATTCGTTTTATTGTAAATGATTTGTGGACCGAACGGAACAAAACAAAACACAACATACATTGATTAATACTTATGCACCGTTTATGTTTGGTTAACGTGTTAATACAATGCTAGAACATATACAAATGTTGTATAGAATATATCATACAAAGTCGCTCATAACATAAGAAAACAACGTACAATAAAAAGTTGAAATATTAATTACTGGTTGAACTAAGCATTTATCTCACAAAAGTTGGTATGTCTCATAACCAACTTTTATTATTTATTTTATTCTTGTCATTTGATTTCAATAATGGTGTAACGCGTTGTTTTATTGTCAAATGATTAAATATAGCCTGAAATTAAATGGACTGGGTTTATGTTTAAACTTTTGGCCATTGAGCTTGTTTCTGTAGTTTTTCATATAAATATTGTTTTACGTTACCGTGAAACATAAAGTATCGTATATTATACTAAACTTTAACATGATAACAGCCAGTCTTTGTTGTATTATTGAACACGTGTTTAAACCTGTAAAAACGATCTAATACTCGTACTACTATACGTATAATTTATGTGAAACCTTCATGGTGAACACGTATGCATGGTATTGTAAACGACAAACCAATGTCCTCGAGCATTTCTGATGAAATATGATAACATTGGTATGCATCGTTTTATCATCCAATAACTTATTATATTTACAATAATTATGGTTCACTCAAGATCAATTTTGCAAATAAAACAATTAAAATCATTACAACTGAAACAGTTTGTAGTGAAAACTCACGATGACAACCAGATTGGACTAAAATCAAGAACAAAGATATTGATGTAGACTTTCAATTGCATGAAAGAAATGCGTGTATGTATGTGAATAAGTATAAATAACAAGTTTTAATGTTAAAGAAACTATACTTGTACTTAAGATGATAACCGAGGTAAGCAATGCATAAGATCTGCGAAGTGTGACTTAGTTAGATGACACGATTTCGTCCACCCGTTAGACAAATGAAAATATATTGAACAATACTTTTATATCAGTTTACTTATTACAGCATCGGCAATGGCTTTTGTATTTCTGATTCGCAAGAAATGTGGCAGTTTCGTTAAAAGCATTCCTTCTTTTCTAATCGTGTGGCTTGTGATCATTGGAATTAGTTGGTTATTGATTTACCTACGATACTTCGCCACGCTATATGTAATTGGTAGGTCTTCAAAAAATTTAAAACGAAGTCCAATGCTAAAAAATACTTTCCAAAACGTCACAAGATATGAAATCAGAGTACACGCAGATGTGATAAAAGGAAACTGAACACATACAGATGCTGTCGATACTGCTGCGGAGGATACCTTAAACGGCACTAATGCGGATTCAGAATACATCTCAGGTATCATAAATGGACACCATATTGGAAATATTTTTGTGATAGTAGAGGGTAACACTAAAAACATAGCTTCTGTAAAAAAATCCTCGATGAGACCCCATGCAATCAAACAGAAGAAATTAGCATACAGAACTGCTGCACAAAACTTAACAGTGAATAATTTGAAAATTACTCATTCGATGATGAAGACAAACATTGCATACAGAAACGGTATCAATAACGTCACGGATCATGAAGTTGTAGTAGATAAAGCGGATGAGATAGGAGAAACGGGACACAAAAGCGGTGGCAATATAACATTGAACGATTTGAACACAGAAGCACAGTGTTTGCAACCAATCATACCTTGCAGTATTGGAAAGGGCATGTATACCCGTAGGAGTGGATGAACAAATGAATATTCTTAAAATGGTTTGTATGTCAAACATACTGTATTTAAACAGCAAAGCATCTTCACTCGTGTTTAAAACTGTAACCTAAAACATAGTATCCCTAGTCATATCTTAGGCCACACCAAATTAATGTTTTGTTCCTCAGATTTTTGCCAAAAAATATTGAAGCGAGCGAGCGAGCGAAAAAAACAAACAATTTTGTTAGTTTTCATCAAACCCGAAGCGAGCGAAGAGCCAATTTTTTTTTTTCTTATGATCAATATACATAGAAAAACTGTTCAATAAAATTGCCCTTAAACCACTTTTTGAATGCGATTTTAGAACTGAACCTCTAATGGACATTGGGATATTGTCCCATACTATTCATTCATCTAAAACACACATTATATGGATAAACCAAATTCTAATATAATTAAAACATATTTTTAGTTTGACGAACCATCATAATAAAAAATAACGCTGCTTTTAGGGAAAAAAATCTATATAAATCTACCTGAATCACTTTCACATCATTTGCAACTGTATTTAGATAATCATTAGGCTTGATTTTGGATGTTTTACACTGGCATCTTCAAACATCACACTCAATTTACAAAGTTTAAATTTCTTGACTTAATTTCGATTCGATTATCACAGTTAATGCGATGGGATGTGCTTATCGAAATGACCAGTATAATAATATGTTCAGAGTACTTTTATGGTTAGGGAGTTGTTTTCAGAGTTTGGTCGAAAATGACTATGATACACAGTGCCGTAGCTACACTGAGGCATAAAACAATTTCTATAGCTCTTAAAATAACTTTTTTCGACTTACTTTATTTGCCTCAATGTACACAAACCATCGACCAAAGATACTCCAGAATGCAGGAAATCGCTTCTTGCAAAAAAAAATCCAGGGGGGGGGGGGCGTGCCTCCGGACCCCCATAGACCGTTCTGCCTCGGTGATTTTTTAAGTCTGGCTACGGCACTGATACATTAATTTCGACCAAACAATGATTCATGTTCCTTTTGAGTGAAGAGTTTTTAGCATCTATGTCATAAGGTAAAATTGTGGTCACTTGTATTACTACTTAAATCAAATAAAACTTCATTGAGTCATTGTTCATCATTCTGATTTCCATCCAAAAAGAATCACTAACAACTAGTCCATCTAAATGGCCGTCACGAGTATTTTGATTATTTTTCTACTATGGCAGATGTGAGACGTCGTTACTAGGATACATTAGAAATGTTAAAATAATGAAAAAAGGATTCCTGATCGCTCATTATTGTAGCTACACTAATAACCATGATAACGGTACCAGAATCAGATACACATGTTTTATTGCATAATTAATGATCCTTTAGTGCATTAGGCAATGAATAATGATTCCAGGTTGGTCGAAATACATTAATTGTCAAAGATAAGATAAAAATTTCCAAAATTAAAGCCACAGTGTTTATACCGGAAGCCGCTATTTTGATTGAATTTATTGAAACCAATGCCAAACCGATCAAAATACAGTATAAAACACCCCGCATCGGTTACTTTCCTTTACAAAAACACTGAAACTAGCGTAGAAAATTATAATTGATTATTTTTCAGCCTTAAAAAAAAATATTGCTACACAAAATCTGGTTGGCGATAAAAAAATAGGAGCGGGCGCACAAAAAATATAAAAAATCTTTTTTACACTTTCCAAAAAATAGAGGAACCGATGAACGAAACATCAATTTGGTGTGGCCTTAGTGTTTACGTTTTAAAACATAAATTATCAATACTCTTTACGTTCAATTAAGGAATTCATTCCTTATATTTACACCAATAGTTCATTATTTCATTCAAGAATTGTTAAAAAATACTTCATTTCCTTTAATAAAACCTTTCAGTAATCCTTCCTTACCCATTCTGTAAATAGAACGACCCGACTGTAACTGGAAACATTTGTTTTCAAATGACGTCACAATAACGTGGGAAAAGATCAACCACTTGAAATCACTTTAAACATAAAATTGAAACACTTATGGCAACAATACATTTCAAATATAATAAATTAACACTTTCTAAAATGTTGATTTATATTTTACGGGACCTGCTGACATAGTACAAACAATAACAAGATCAACAGTTTTCATGTTTATTGTTATGCGATGAATTGCGATCCGAACATATCCGAAGATGTTGCATTCATCGATTGATAAAAGCAATTGCCGAAAGACAGTTCATTTAAGGAATGGAAGTTGAGGTGTGAATATTAAGACTTTACGTTCAATAAGTATAACCATTCTGGTTATTTATGAACCTTACTGTTTATTGCCTTGATTCTAAGATATTTAAATATTTAGGGTAGTTTTGTCTTTTAAATTATTCGTATTGATATTGTTTATGTTTAAACAATAATGGTATGACAAGAGGATGCTAAATATGTTTAGACAGATTATCCATGGACATGAATTCGCCTCAACTATTTGTGTTCACATGTTCTTTTTAAGAACATTTTTTCCACATCTGAATGTTTTTTATTGTTTGATTTGTAAACAAAATATGTTAAACCTAATATCGCTTCATATGGCAAAATCAGTTTTGGGTTAATGCATGTGTTTGTCTTAAACATATGTTGATAGAAAACTTCACATTGTAAATACAGCCTATTCATTTAAAGATGCACTCTTACTTACCACAATTAATACAATTGTTTAATATACCAAAAGGATGAATACATATCAAATGCAATGGTTCATATGAATGATACCGGGTTTAATTTGAAAGAAAGGTGCAGAAAGGTGCAGAAAACAGAGTAATTCTTCCTTATAAGACGATAGTAAATCAAAGTTAATATTTTAGTACTCACCAATCATTTTATATTTTTGCGTTCTCATTTATCAAACACAAAATCTTTATATCAGTAGTTAATAATTTCCATAAATGCATTATTTAGTAAGAAGTTAAAGGTTTATTAGTTTAAAATTTAGGTTTGTTATATATGCTAATGTATTGATTTTGAATATGAAGAGTGTCACTTTTTATAATTAGAATAAATAAAGATAATATGTCAAAACGGATTGACACAATACCTTGAATACTCTGGGATGAATTGGTTATGACATTTTACAGAAAGTTATACAAGGTGTTTTGAATCAAATATATCGTATGTCTTATCTTCTATTGTTTTAATAATATGAAACAGTTTCAGTTGGAAATCCCAAATCTCAATTCTCTTCCAATTATCATTCGAAAAAAATTGAATAATTAAAGAAAAAAAAATAGTCCTGCTCCTAAAGTATGTAAGACACACAGTGCAGTATCTTTGCCTCAAATTGTTTTCAGAACTTCAGTCTATCACGCAAGTTCAAAAATCCTTGTTGGTACAACGAGGAAGGATCTCTGAATTGCCTTCCTTACATGTATCTTGTGGGCATTCCAAAGTGTGGAACAACGGATTTGTTTGGGAAAATTACTGCACATCCAGACTTTGTACGCCCAATTGCGAAAGAACCAGGCTGGTTATCCGATAAAAGATTTTGTAAGTATATCATTTGTCCTGCCAATTTATAGAATATAACCGCAACTCTTATTCCCATAATCCACTCCATGTCCTCATTGACTACTTAGAAATAACAAAACAAGACTTTAACGGACATTATCTAACGAATGGATATAAAGGGAACGGTAAATCACGGCTTCTTACAAATTTCATTGCCAAGAACAATCTTTTATCTGTTCAACTATCATGTAGCAAAGGAGATGCTTACACATTTGTACCCAACCAGTCTACATTGGACTATATTTTCATTGAGGGAACATTCTTAGAAAATGTCAAATCATTCCAAATAACGAATAGTGCTGAGATAATGACGTCCGACCACTTACCGATGATAATGAAATTTGCCATTAAGCCGCGACTGCAGGAGATAAGGCTTAACAGGTCGGGCATAGCATGGAACAAATGTACAAATGAAAATATTGAACGCTATAATTGTGCAATTCAAGATGGCCTTAAGTGTATCTTAGACACAGAAATCGACAATTGTAAACCGGACTTCTTAAACGCACTTATCACTGACACGTTACATACGGCATCGTCTTGTCTACCAGTCAGCAAATTTAATAAGCGTGCGAAACCGTATTGGGATCATGAAGTAAAAGCCTCTCACACCGCTGCGCGAGGATTACGAAGAATCTGGATGGCAGCAGGGCGACCAAGAGGTAACGAGTACGATACCTATCGTGAATATAAGCAGGCTAAAGCAAAGTTCAGGAACATTCAGAGACAAAAACAAAGAGAAAGTGAAAACAAATACTTAGATGAACTGAATCGCACCGCAGAGCTTGACTATAGACAGTTCTGGAAAACATTAAAGAGTAAGAGTGGGAAAAATACTGAAATTTGTAACGAACTGATATTTGATGATGTGAAATATTCTGATGAAAATGTCGTTAAAGGCTTCCAAAAATATTTTGAAAATGTGTTCGATCACAACTATCATCTTTCGCGTGAAGATGAAGCAATAAATATGCTTGTACAAGACTTTGCTAGCAATGACAGTCGCCAAGACATAATGCTGTTGTGCGAAATACTACCAGTTGAGGTCGAATCAGTTGTAAAAACGCTTAAGAAGCAAAAATCACCAGGAATCGACAATATACTAAATGAACATGTCATACACGGAGGGAAAATGTTACAAACCGCCCTCTTGAAGCTGTTTAACTCAGCCCTGCGTAACGAAACAATACCTGAGACGTGGAAGACAAGTATTATAATACCTCTTTATAAGGGAAAAGGAAAAGCAAAGAATTACCCCAACAGCTTCCGGCCAGTGTCGCTATTGCCTTGTTTTTGTAAATCTTTGAACGAATCTTCTTGAACAGAATAAATAACCACATCAAAATGCATCGCCTACAATTTCCGTCGCCACAGCAACAGGGTTTTCAGACAGGATTCAGCTGTCTCACAACCGCCTTCAACTTCCAGGAAACAGTCTACACGCAGATAGAAACCGGAAGTAACGTGTACACGGCGTGTTTAGACCAGAAAGCCGCGTTTGATTCTGTATGGCACACCGGTTTGTTTTACAAACTCGGTCAGTTAGGACTTACTGGAAAATTTCTACGGATCATTATGAGCACGTATGACAATCTGAAATGTGTGGTACGCACAAACGGACTGAACTCAGATATCATTAACGTTCGCAGATCAGTACGCCAAGGAGGAGTACTTTCGACATTTCTCTATCTTGTTTACGTCGATCAGTTGTTATTGGACTTAGAGAATAGCAATAGCGGTTGCACGGTGATGTCCGTAAAGGCGGGAAACCCATCATTCGCAGACGACATTGCGCTAGTCGCTGTAGCCCCCCTCTTTCTTCAGATTATGATCGACATTGTTTACAAGTATTGTAAAACTTGGAAGATGGACATTATTGTTGCCAAATCGAATATCATCGTATTTTCAAAGCGCAGGTCCATACCTGTCGCAGGGATCATATACGGAGACAAATTATTACAACAAGTAAATAACGTGAACCACTTGGGTATAAGGCATGACTCGAATTTGAACTATACCATGCGGATACAAGATAGGATACAAAAGGCCAGAAACGCCTTCTTCTCTATGGCAGCTCAAGGTGTCAACCCGTATGGTGCAAACCCCTTAGTTTGTGTCAATTTGTTTTCAAAGATAGTAAAACCAATTGTATTATATGGATCTGAGCTATGGTGTAATTTAACTAAACACAACGTGTACTTGATTGACAAATTCCAACATTTCATTGTTAAGAAAATACAGGGATTCCATGTTCGTACAAGGTCAGATATGTGTGAATCAATGGTTGGGCTGCACAAACTTAGTTGTGATGTTACTGTAAGGAAGCTTATGTTTCTACACAAACTTCTAAGTCTAGATTGTAAATGTTCCTGTCGTAACATCTTTATTCGACGATGCTTGTTATTTCTATCATGTAATACAAACGTGCGGTACGGATTCGTACCCGATATATGTAACATTCTTTGCCAACTTGGCCTCCATTCTATTATTAATAATGTTCTCATCAATCCTTCTTCGTTACCTACCAAGTTGTTGTGGAAAAGGACTGTCAGACAGCTTGTGTACTCGGTGGAAGCTCACAGTTGGAAACATAGGGTAATGACGGACTCCGACTTTGCCTACTTCAGGGTACTACAGCCTACCATCACTCCATCTATTGTATACAAAGTGTGCAACAGGGCTGATCATAGGAACATGATGCATGCGGTTGCTAAAATATGGTGCCGTGGAAATCAATGGACGGACTTGGTCGTCTATGAACGCTGCAACCTCCAGATATCGGACACAATTGTGCATGTTATTAGCGAATGCAAATCGACAGCCTTATTCTCAACTACTGAGCGACAGTTTGTTTTGTGGCAGTGACTTTGTATCAGGGTTATTGAACTTGAGCCAAACTATGTTTGCGTTAAGGCTCATGGGTGCTCCGATACAGCCATTACTTGAAGATGACGCGAACATGACATTCTTACTGATATCATTTCAGTACATCTCCAAATGTGTTCATGGAGTTTAAGTTGAATATGACACATATGTGACTCAATGAAGAGTACATATGGTAGACTAATCACCCTAATTGGGCACATGTTGTACATATTTGTAATGCTCCATTATAATTTTGAATATTGACTTTTCTATGTTTATATAAAATGCATATCTCCTGCAAGGAGGAAATAAAGATATTGAATTGAATTGAAATTGATAATATCATTAGCTAACAATATATGTAAGAAAATGGTAAACATTTTTACACACATATCAGATACATCAGAGATAATCTTCGTAATACTATCAATATTATTATGAAATTTCAACTTAAACAAAATGCTGTCACTCAGTCAAATGTCCAAAGCTGAATGACTTTCAGCGCCCAAACTCCTCGTTTCATAACTTGAAACTATGAACGCCACGTATCGGACATTACTTTCAATAAAGGGAAATTAATTGTCTTCCTTTTCATTTCATTCAAACTAAGAAAATTATATTTCTGCTAATGCTGCAATCAGTGTTAATGTGCAGAGAGCTCAAGTTTTGGTCCCCGTAGCTTCAATTACATTATGAAGTACTGTTTGTATTGCCCGCTTCTCCCCGTCAGTAGTTTCTTTGTGTAACATAAGCAATTCTGGGATTGTCGTTTACATGTATTCTATTTAAAGCGATTTGCTTTATGCTAATTCATCACGGTTGAAAGAGCAGCAATAAACAGGTATGAATCATTCTTATGTCGTTACCAGGGTCAAAACCAGTACTGGTATTCTCTTATCTGATTAATAATTGATAAACTTGAACAATTTTTGGTAGAACTTAGAATTCGCTTTTGTTTTATTAAAAAACAACTACATAATTATATTTTCAACTATGATTCAATGCATTTCAGGGCCACGATACATGAAATTTGGATTCCAAGGTTTTAGCCAGTTCTTTTCTCCTATTGCCAAGGCTTTACGTACAGCTACTGAAGATCAAGCACACAATTGGATTACAGGTATTATGCAATTCTACCACACTTGAATTAAGACACTTTTTGGGGAGCTGGGGAATTTAAATGGTTAGTTGTGCCTAATACGTCTATCAGCGATAAGCTAAAACATTTAGTGCATGTTTTGAAATATGCAACATAAAACAATTTAGAACTTAAAGTGACACTCTTATTCAAAATCAATACACACACATGTACATGTATAACAAACATAAATTTTGACTGATAAAACTTTAACTACTTACTAAATAATGCATTTATGGAAAAAAATCATTTCTGATGACAAGATCGTAATGGCGTATTTTATAGGAGACGGCGCAAACATATTAAATGATTGGTGAATGCTTAAAGATTTACTGTGGTCAACATAATCTCATAAGGTAGAAATACTGTGTTTTGTGCTCATTTTTTCAAATTAAACATAGTATCCTTCATAAGAACCATTGTTTTCAACATTTATTCATCATTTTTGGAATATTAAAACATTATTATTAATTGTGGTAAATCTTATCTGGGAGTAAGAGTGCATCTTTAAGAAGTCACGGCATTCAAAGGCTTTGTCAAGCGGCAACTTATATTCTTATCATCTTGAAAAATATTTCCTAATTGTGTTCATGGAACATACTGCACTGTCAAATAATAGGCATTCTTACTTTTTGAAAACAATCGTCGGAAAACAGGTATTCGTTTATGCAGTGCCGTAGCCAGAACGGTCTATGAGGGTCCGGGGGCACGCCCCCCCCCCTGGATTTTTTTTGCAAGAAGCGATTTCCTGCATTCTGGAGTATCTTTGGTCGATGGTTTGTGTACATTGAGGTAAATAAAGTAAGTCGAAAAAAGTTATTTTAAGAGCTTTAGAAATTGTTATATGCCCAAAACACAGAGGCAGGTGCCTCGGTGTGCCTCAGTGTAGCTACGGCACTGGTTTATGAGAGAAAACAGTAATTCAGTTAAAAAACTATATAACACATGTTTACCAGAGGCCACTATTAATTGTTCGAAATGATGTTTACCAATGCTAAACCAATAAAACTCCTCGCATCGGGTACTTCCCTTTACAATTAAGAGTGAGTCACTGCATAGTAAAACTCAAATCAATTAAATTGCAGCTTCCAAAAAGCAAGGAAACACAAAACACCAGTCCGCGATGAAAATGTAGGTGCGGTCGCAACAAAACCATTTTGGTGCTTATTTAAAAAAAAATCAATAAATTGGCGCCGTAAATCCGTGGAAAGGAATATCAATTTGGTGGTGTAGCCTTAGGGAGTTTAAAGGTGTTTAAGTACTTACGTGTTTCTGACATTTTAGGAGATTTTAGTATCAACACCCTGGAGGGCAGCCATTTTTGGCAATACCTTGGAAAGAACAAAGGAAAGATGGAGCCGATTGAAAACAACCCGCAGTATATATATCACATGTTTCACGGCACCAGGATCATTCTCAGTGTGCGAAACCCTGTCAATAGGTTTGGATTAAACATTATTTTATTAATACCATTACATGACGTGGCATCTCTGTCACTTTGATCCATATAACCGTTAAATATATGTTGGTACAGACTTTTGTCATTCGTCACATCTTATCGTACTCATTTAAGATAAAGATATTGGCCAAGACTTCGTAGAGTAATTTCTAATGGAGGTCCAAAGTTGGTTTGTGCACAACGGGATCTCGGTGGGTTTTCTTAAGGTTCTCATACGCTTCGACTTCCAGCTACTTCATGTTGAGATGAAGGGCTCAAAGATGGCCGGCCATTAACTTTTATTTAAACTGAATGACATGACTTATGAATTTTTTGCGTAGCCTTTTATCGTACCACGTTGGTTGCCCAAACACTTACCAATCACACTTTAGTTTGATATGTGTGTGTATCTCGTAAGTGTCTGTGCGGCTCGTGGTAAAATTGAGGTTTCTTGGCTTGTCTCTCTAGTTTCCATTGATTTATTTAAATGGGAGATGCTTTCATTTTTGTCCTGTTTTTAATCAGATAATGACAGTTATTTTGAACAATTCAATACATGTATTATTGTAATGAACTTAACTTAATGATTTTTGATAAAAGATGTATGTATATTTTAATCATGAAGTTACGGGAAAAAGATATATACTAAGACTTATACACGTTGTAAAATGGTAATGATTTAAATTAAATTTGTGACACTTACAATTTATCATCTATCATCAGTTATCTTGTTACATGTTGCTTAATTAGAGTGCCCTCGTTTCCAAAATCATCGATTGTATTACTAATGTAAGCCTATTTAAAATCGAACTCTCATGATCGGTTTATTATTTATTTTCATGTTGGAACAGAAACTTAGATACTGATTGCCGGATTTGTTTAATGTTAAACTTCAGAAATAATAAAATTTTTGATTCAAGAGGAGGCTGGCGTCTTTTAAATATGAATGTATTGATTGTTTCTTTAGATTGTGGTCTGAGTACTTGGCATTTTCACTGCGAGAGAAGTCTCCTGCCATGTTTCACGAACTAGTCATACAACAGATAACTGCTTTTAAACATTGCCTTCGAAAACGTTCTCTACGGTCATGTGTGTATGACAGAGCTCTCGCGATGTGTTCCATGGTAAGAAACTATTGATGAGATGAGATGAGATAACACAACTTAGGCCTTAGATATTAAGCCGTATCTCATAAGTGTTGCGTTCTCTTAAAGGACACTGCCATCCTTATTTGCTCTTATCCTTAAATCAAATAAATGGTTAGACTGCAGTTATGGTGGCTCGAAGTATCGTAACAATGCACGAGTATTAAGAAATGAGGATAGTGTGTATGGAATATTATTGAATAAATAAAGTTGCCCTTTGTCTGTTCGGTCTTACTTAAACGCACCATGAATTTGTTTTAATATGTATTTTATTAGCTTCTTACTCTTGCTATCTTTTTGGCTTACTTTCAGTATTAAGTCGTTTTGCGTTATTCAACACGATAAACGCAAGGCCGAATATAGCAAGCATAAGTCGACGAATAACGCAAAGCCAAGTATAGTGAACATCGATCGACGAATAACGCATAAACCAATATAGCAAGCATCGATCGATGTATAACCCATAGCCGAATATAGCGAGAATCGATCGACGAATAACGCAAAGCCGAATATAGCGAGCATCGATCGACGAATAACGCATAGCCCAAAATAGCAAGCATCGATCGATGTATAACTCATGGCCGAATATAGCGAGCATCGATCGACGGTTAACGTATAACCGAATATAGCAAGCATCGGTCGACGAATAACGCATAGCCGATTATAGCAAGCATCGGTCGACGAATAGCGTATAGCCGAATATAACAAGCAGCGGTCGACGAATAGTGTATAGCAGAATAAAGATTGCATCGATTGACGAATAATGCATAGCCGAATATAGCAAGCATCGATTGACGAATAACGCATAGCCGAATATAGCAAGCATCGGTCGACGAATAATGCATAGCCGAATATAGCGAGCATCGATCGACGAATAACGCATAGCCGAATATAGCGAGCATCGATCTACGAATAACCCATAGCCGAATATAGCGAGAATCGATCGACGATTAACGTATTACCGTATATAGCGAGCACCGGTCGACGAATAACGCATAGCCGAATATAACGAACATCGATCGACGAAAAACGCATAGCCGAATATAGCGAGCATCGAGGGACGAATAACCCAAAGGCCGATTACAGCAAGCATCGGTCGACTAATAATGCATAGCCGAATAAAGCGAGCATCGATTGACGAATAACCCATAGCCGAATATAGCGAGCATCGATCGACGAATAACCCATAGCCGAATATAACGAGCATCGGTCGACGAATAACCCATAGCCGAATATAGCGGGAATCGAACGACGAATAACCCATAGCGAATAAAGCGAGCAACGATCGACGAATTACCCATAGCCGAATATTACGAATAGCAAGCATCGATCGAAGGTTAACACATAGCCAAATATAGCAAGCATTGGTCGTCGAAAAACGCATAACCGAATATTGCATGCATCGGTCGACGAAAAATGTATAGCCGAATATAGCATGCATCGATCGACGAATAACGCATAGCCGAATATAGCAAGCATCGGTCGACGATTAACGCCGAATATAGCAAGCATATATTTAACCGAATATTGCGAGCATTGGTCGACGAATAACGTACAACTGAATATAGTAAGCATCGATCGACGAATAACGCATGCCAATATAGCAAGCATCGATCGACAAATAACGCATAGCCGAATATAGCAAGCATCGGTCGACGAATAACGCATAGCCGAATATAGCAAGCATCGGTCGACGAATAACGCATAGCCGAATATAGCAAGCATCGGTCGACAATTAACGCATAGCCGAATATAGCAAGCATCGATCGACGAATAACGCATAGCCGAATATAGCGAGCATCGATCGGCGAATAACGTATCACCGAATATAGCAAGCATCGATCGGCGAATAACGCATAGCCGAATATAGCGAGCATCGATCAGCGAATAACGCATAGCCGAATATAGCGAGCATCGATCGGCGAATAACGCTTAGCCGAATATAGCGAGCATCGATCGACGAATAACGCATAGCCGAATATAGCGAGCATCGATCGGCGAATAACGTATCACCGAATATAGCGAGCATCGATCAGCGAATAACGTATAGCCGAATATAGCGAGCATCGATCGGCGAATAACGCATAGCCGAATATAGCGAACATCGATCGACGATTAACATATAACCGAATACGCGATGGCAACTAGTTAAATGACGAATTAAATTAAGAATACAATAAAGCTCAATATACAGTTGGAAAGTTAGAAAATAAGTCAGAAATCAAGATGTTATGTTTGCTTCATTACCCTTTTATTGGCTTGGCTATCAGCTATTTTGTTTTTACAAAAATAATAAAAAATGTGCAGGCTAAAGCTGGCTTACTGTATATGGGGCGTAATATTTTACTTGTTAAGATAGAACTGTTGATGTACGCCAATTACGATATTTTTATTGATAGTATTAGCTCGAGAGGTTATGACTAATAACTACTGTAGACGAACGACTCTTGCAAGAGATAAATCAAGTCAATTTCCAACAATATTTCTTTAATGAATACACTTGATTAACATTTTTCAGTTTAATTAAGGTTGTCATCTTCTTTATTTTATACAGTTTGCTTTAACCCGAAGACATTAGACGTGTATGTGCAATAGCTATTCGTACTCTATTTGCTCTATGCTCATTATATCCACATATACCATACTCAGAAAGTCATTGTTGTACTAGAATATATTTTCCTTACCAGATAAATAATACACAAAGACACATGGCAGCTGACAACTGCATACGCAAACCCGAGAAAATTGTACGTATACTAACGATTTTAAGATTAATACCATACTGCCCACACAGTAGATCAAATAGATCCGCGGTATTTACAAGTTCTGTGTTTTAATCCAAAATAATTCTATCTTTAAGTATTTATATATCGATGAATATTCAAATTAATAAACTAACTGAAATGTAAAGTGCTATTTAAAGAAGTACCTAAAATAACATTTGCCTTTGTATTGACGCTCACAATAATTTACCTTTTAATTTTCTTTTTAACTTGATCACTGATATGAAACATGTTTATTATTTTACAAGATGCACCTTCGTCGCGGGCTGTACAGCGTTTTCCTCGCGGACTACTTGTCTGTTTTTCCACGTGATCAGATTCTCGTGCACAAACTCGAGGACATGTCTGATGATAGGGAACATGCTCTTAATACAACACATGTATTTCTTGGACTTCGTAAGTATGATCTTAATAGTCCGGGTTCCAAGTCCTCATTTTTGAGAAAAAAGTGTCCGGCATGTTATACAAATTATTTTTATATGTCGTGTTAGGAGAATGTCTATTGTTTATGATAAGTGCCTTTTGCCACATGGCGGCTCTTGCGAATTCGCTAAATTCAAGATGGCGTTCAAAATGGCCGCCAAAATTTGTAATATGTGAAATAATCAAATAATAGGTTGAAAAGATATTTTGAAAGTAAATATTAAAACCAAATCACTTTTAAATATATACATACACTCACAACTGTTCAGATTCAAGTTTATTTACATTTTTATATTTTAAAGGTCAAGGTCATTTTAGAGGTCAAAATGTAAATTTTGAGAAAAATACACTATCGGACTTGCTTCTTTCTTTTATTATTTAAAAATGATAATGTGTATCAAGCTTATATATATACCAAAATGAACTGCTATGTATGGTCTTTCAATATTTTATTTTGAATGTACCCTATATGCTGTTACTATGGTGATATTCAAAATGGCGAACAAAAAGTCACTATTCAGAATAAGCTAAAAATGATAAAAACAGATGGCTATTATAAATTGCTAATTCTGTAAAAATGTAATGTTTGAATATATGGAGAAACATTCTCGTGGATATGACTCCTGTCATAATGTTCTTCAAATTGGCATACAGCCTTAACTACTTCAAGGTCATGGTCATTTTTTTTCAAGGTCAAATAATAAAATGTACCCGAAAAATTGATTTTTTTCCTGCAATATTGTTGATTTTGTTTTTAAATTTATGTGTAGTTTGTGTCAAAAAGAGGCGACAGAACTGCAATTTGTATCGTCCTTCATTTTAAACATATTAATTACGTAAAGGTTATAGATTTCGTTGAATAGGTGCAGATTTAATACTATTACAGAGTGCCAAAGGTGTTGATATTGCTGTAAGAGTCTTAATGATAAGGCAAATTGTGCAAGTGTTACACTCTAAGTCTTAGTCAATAGTATATCTAAATGCATGGAATGCATCTATTTCATAATGTGTTTCATGTTGCCATGCGTGAATGATCTCTTCAATGTCAAGGTCAAGTTCATTTCAAGGTCAACATACAAATACGCAAAATTCTTGTATCTTTAAGATATCAAGTCTTTTGTCTATTTTCTTCTCTTTTTAAAGTTTACTATTGCATGTTCATTTGCAACGTGTGATTGCAGAACTAAATATCATGAATATATATAATCAATATCAATATTAGGTCAGTTTTCAGAGAACAGTGTCAGAGTTTCTAAAAACATTTTGGTGCCATAGCAGTACACGTTGCATAATGAAAGTGCAGAAATTGGCGTTACCATTAAGTTTTCCAGTTAATTTTTTGACTATATACCTATGTCTTAAATCTAAATACAAGCAGTGTTTCTATTTCATAATATGCTTAAAATTATAAATTAACTCACAGAACAGACCAAATAATGGTTATTATAAGGTCATAACACAAAAGTGTACCTTGTTTGAGTGTTTTCTTTGTTTTCGTCTATAAAATATCTCCGAAATCTGAACGGTAACCAGTAGGCGGATCCTAACCATAGAGTAACTTGAGTCAAGTAAATAAAAAAAAGCAATTCACTTATATACATGATATTTATTGACATTTTTCCTTGACAACAAATTTGTCACCATCTACACTAATTATTGAAATATATATAAGGTTGATGATACACTAATATATATATTACTCTTAGAGATTGCCGATCTATATACTAGTTTTATCGTTTTGAAGATATTTCAAGTTCAATTTGGTTACAAAATATTGCCAAATTCTGTATTTCTACTTCATTTTAGTTAATTTATACTTATGTGTAAAGAGAAAGCAGTTCTTAATTGAAAGGTGGTCGAATGTTTTGAATAAAAATGTGGAATGAAGGGAAACTAGTCAAATACGAAAAAAAAACTTATAGGATATACAAGTTAATTTAAGTTAACACTGAGTAGGCTTATTTAGTGCTGCACATGGGTTTGTTTGGCTCTAAACAGGCTTTATATTTGCTGTAGTCTAATGGGCACTTTATATGCTAATTTACAGCTGCACATGGGTTTGTTTTGATCTTAACGGGCTTAATATTTGCCAAACTGTAGTCTAATGGGCACTTTATATGCTAATTTACAGCTGCACATGGGTTTGTTTTGATCTTAGCGGGCTTAATATTTGCCAAACTGTAGACTAATGGGCACTTTATATGCTAATTTACAGCTGCACATGGGTTTGTTTTGATCTTAGCGGGCTTAATATTTGCCAAACTGTAGTCTAATGGGCACTTTAAATGCTAATTTACAGCTGCACATGGGTTAATATTTGCCAAACTGTAGTCTAATGGGCACTTTATATGCTAATTTACAGCTGCACATGGGTTTGTTTTGATCTTAGCGGGCTTAATATTTGCCAAACTGTAGTCTAATGGGCACTTTATATGCTAACTTACAGCTGCACATGGGTTTGTTTTGATCTTAGCGGGCTTAATATTTGCCAATCTGTAGTCTAATATGCTAATTTACAGCTGCACATGGGTTTGTTTTGATCTTAACGGGCTTAATATTTGCCAAAATGTGGTCTAATGGGCACTTTATATGCTAATTCACAGCTGCACATGGGTTTGTTTTGACCTTAACGGGCTTAATATTTGCCAAACTGTAGTCTAATGGCCACTGTGTATGCTTATTTACAGCCGCACATGGGTTTGTTTTGATCTTAACGGGCTTAATATTTTCCAAAATGTGGTCTATTGGGCACTGTGTATGCTTACTTAGAGCTTCAAATGGATTTGTTTGGATCTAAATGGGCTCAATGGTTTCCAAAATTGGGTATATTTGACACTGAGAATGCTTACTCAGTGCTGCACATATTTGCCAAAATGTGGTCTAATGGGTACTGTGTAAGCTTATTTAGAGCTGCACATGGTTTTGTTTGGCTCTAAATAGGCTTAATGGTTGCCAAATGTGTATTTTTATGACACTGAGTGGGTTGAATGAGAGCTTAACATGGGCGTGATTGGTTCTGAATGGGCTTAATGGTTTCTAAATGTGGTCTATTTGACACTGAGTAGGCTTACTTAGAGCTGAACATGGGTTTGGTTTTATCTAAATGGGCTTAATGGTTTCCAAGATGTGGTCTTAAGGGCACGGTGTGTGCTTACTTAAAGCTTCAAATGGGTTTGTTTGGATCTATACGGGCTTAATGGTTTCCGAAATCGAGTATATTTCACACTGGGCAAGCTTACTAAGTGCTGCACATGGGTTTGTTTTTATCTAAACTGGCTTCATATTTGCCAAAATGTGGTCTAATGGGTATTGTGTAAGCTTATTTAGAGCTGTACATGGGTTTGTTTGGATCTAAACGGGCTTAATCGTTGCCAAACGTGGTCTATTTGACACTTAGTAGGCTTAATTAGAGCTACACATGGGTATGTTTGGCTCTAAATAAGCATTATTGTAGTCACAATTGACTTGATAGATAATTGAACCGACTTAATTATAGACCTATTGAGTTTTAACCTATTGATATGCTTGACTGTACACTGGCACTGATACTGTTTCGGCTCGTATAGAACCTACATGGTCTTGAATATAGCAACTTTATGGATCACTTGGCACTCGATTGGCTTCATACGGTCTATATTTGGCAGATATCAGAAATGAAAAAAGTTTATTGGACACAAAGTGGACTTGCGAACAGCCATAGTGTGATAATGGTCTGGAAGATTGGGTTAGGTTACAGCCCAAAAGCGGTTGAATGACCACTGGCTTGGCTTTCGTAGAGCCCGTCTGTGTTTATCTGATAATGAAAGCGTTTGTCTGTTAACATAATAGTGATTTTTGAGCTCTTGACGAACCCTTCTGTAGTAAGAAAGGTACAAAATGGGCTTTATTGCAATCATTCAGAGGGCTGTTGGGGACCTTTCGTGTCATGTGGATTCTTTTTTTTGCGCTTAGAAGGGCACAAAATGAGCCATAATAGGTTCGGGCATTCAGTAGGCTTATATACACTTTATGGCCTGCTTAGCAGGTATTATACCTAGAACAAACTGAATTTGGATTATGATATCAATACATTAAGTTGGCAAAACATTGGATGGACTTGAAAAGGCTGGATGTGCTTACATGGGACTCATAAAACTATATGTCATGTAGCATGTTTAAATTGGCAAATTGGACATTTTGTTGACTTGACTTTTAATATGGGAAATATATTTACTATGGTTAAAATTGCTTGGTGATTTTGGTAATGTATAGACGTTTTTAGATCAAATTTAACCAAAATATAAATAAATTAAATAATAACAACGTCGATATTGAACATATTTGCATTTTGACATTCAAATGACATTCAAATGAGATTGACTTTGATTTTGAAAAGCTTAATTTTGTATTTCAATTTGAACTACTTTATAAAATAGTTAACATCTATTCGTATGGACATATGTTTAAAAATGAAACAGTTACAATGTACTAATAATGAAGTCTCTTGGAATCAACAAATTGTTGTAACTGCCATGTACAAGGACGACACCTAGTTGTCTCCATATCATCTTTAAAACATTTCACTTAAAACTAACTGAACAGAGATCAAAATAGAGAAAACTATCAATTACTTTTCTGCAAACACAAATTAATTAACAAAATTTAAAAAATAAAAAGGCGAAAATAACAATATTCTCAACTGTTTGTGTTTCAATATATTTTGACCTTGAACTGACCTTGACCTTGAAGCAATCAGATAAGTATGTCAACATGAAGCACAGTATGAAATTGATACATGCCATGAATTAAGATATACATATTATTTGACTGTTACACTAGCACAACTTGCCATAAGACTCGTTCAGCAATAACAATCTTGCGATCACCTTTAATTGGCACACTCTAACGGTATGATCCTTGGCGGTTTGAAAAAATAAAAAAGCTATACGCTAAACAATTGTTTTAAATGAGGGAACATATAATTAACAATTCTGTCTACGCCTTAAGACACATACTAAATGTAAATTGAAATGAAAATGGAATAAAGTATATAGAAAAAAACATATTTTGAGTTATTTTGCATATCTTGACCTTGAAATGACCATGACCTTGAAATGGCTGAAATAAGCTTAAACTTGACATGGGAGAGGTCAGATGTCAACATAAAGCATACTATTTGATAGATACAAGCCATGCATTTAGACAGACTTTCAGAGTAACACTAGCACAGTTTGCTATAAGACTCTTACAGCAATAGCAATCTTGCAACCACCTTTGGCATGCTATTATAGTATGAACCCTTGGCGTTTTCAAAAAAAAAAAGCTATATCCTAAAATATTGTTTTAAAGGAAGGAACATACAATTTACAATTATGCCAGCACTTTTTGACATACACTTAACATAAATGAATTAAAAAAGAAGAAAAGTAAACAGGAAAAATAGAATTTTAGGGCATTTTTTATACTTTGACCTTGAAAATGACCTTGACAATGACCTTGACTTATTTAAGGTTAGATGTCAATTTGAAGTACATTGTGAGAAAAGTAATATCCATGTGAATATTTTTTCCTATTTATTTAATGTAAATAGCTATATTCGAACATAGTATTTTTACTGACATGGCAAATAATGGCGGCCATCTTGGGCGCCATCTTGGATATTTCCTTTTCGCAAGAGCCGCCAAGTGGCCAAACGCACTTTTAATAATCTACAGACTTTAACCTACAATTTGATACCAAATTATTTTGTATAGCAGAGGGGTGCAGTAAATTTCCTTATTTTTCACATTTTTCTGCCTTGGAACCCAGACTATAATTTGATCTATAATAAGATTATATCATTATTATACTTGAACGCATTTTATATTGCTACAGTGCCATATATCAAAACATATACATTTTAAGGTAAGCCATCCATCATTAATACAAACAATTGCTCCTGGAAAAGTTTCATTTAAGTTACGAACTATTTTTAAACGTTTTCGTCGAGAGATTTTCATAATGGCAGGTGGCATTAAAGAAACAAGTATATACAACTGATATATAAATAGTAAAATTATTATTTTATAACTTCCCTTCATATATAATTTCATAATAGAAGCGTCATTATGGTGTTATTCAAAATTGTTATCCATGCAAAAATAATACATTGGCTAACCAATATAAATTAAACATAGAAATAATCTAGAAACGCACTAACATTGCTTTGCATCTTAATGATGAATGGCTTTATTTACCTTATTGCCTGTTTGAGCGCTATAAAAGTATACCTCAATACGTACAGCTGAATGTATGCAGTTATTAAGTTCTTATTTTAGATTTTACACGAATAATTTTCCTGTCTATTTCAATGTAAACATGCAACACAGATCGGGAAAAATGCCATTTCTAGCGTTTCATGTATATGGCATTCATAAAATGCCTTATAATTTAGTTTAAAGTGACTCGCTCATGATTTGCAAAATTCACTTTTTAATTACGAAATAAAGTCTGGCAAATCATAAGGATTGTTAAAACAAAATTACCCAAAGCTGGAACCCTTCAGCAAATGTTGATATTTGCTCAAATATCGTCTTTGAAGACGATTGAAAATCGATAACGGCTATGGTGTTGCGTGATTGGTTGATTGACATTACCACGTAATGTTATCAATGTAACCTTAACAGGTCAACATATCTTTAACTGTTGTTAAAGTCCCGCTGGCGGTGTGGATTAGTCGGCTGTTTTCTAAAAAAAATATTGACTTTACTGTCTTGGGTTCGAACCCAACTAAAACCAAAATACATTGTTATGCTATAACTGTAGATTTTCTGCAATTTCGATTATAATAGAGTAAAACAATGATAAAACAAGTGTTTTCAGATGCAATATCGGAAAACTAATTTTTTGGTCCAAAAAACATTAGCGAGTCACTTTAAAGCTAATTGGTTAGATGAGACAGCGACAGAATGTTATTTGAATCATGTAAAATTATATTTTATCGGCCTCATCCAACCTCGTATTGACAAATCTAGGCTTGTTTTGTGGAAATAATATATTGCCGATTTTGGACCATCTGGTGTCTAGCCTCTTATGGTGAATGTATTTGAATGCCGTCTCCAAATTTTGTAAAATCCAAGAAGTGTTCAAACATAAATTTGTATTTTAATACTGAAATGTTTTTCTTTGTCTTTGTTTTGTTACAGATTTTCCCTCCCAAGGAAAGCATCTCTCGTTTGTCTTTCTTACTATTACTAAGTTATGTGTCGATTGTTTGTTTAAGGTACAATGTCAAAGGCAGATTTAGAATCGGTTTCTCGTGGCGGACATAGTAATCGGCGTCGGCAAGCAGACGTTTCCATAGGAGATATGTGGCTTTCAACACGAACTCTTCTTTATCAGTTTTACAAGCCGTTCAATGAAATGTTGGCAAAGCTTTTAAAGGATTCTAGTTTTGATTATGGACTTTATTAGAGAAGGAAAAGATTTCAACTGAAAAAATGAGAATGTTTTCGCAAAATATACACGTTAGTGAACTTAACTCTTTTTTTACTTATTCTGAATCGTTAGTCACGCGGATGCCACGTATGACTGCTTTACTTACACTTAAGAACATCTTTCGATCATTTTAAGTTTAAAAATTGACTAAGACTAGAGGTGTTTTCATCGATAATACTGTCCAGATACAGCAGAAGGAAATGTGCTTATATTTTTGTTCAATCTCTCATGTACCGTACATATTTCGGTGACCGAATCCAACAACTACTAAATGGGGTTTTGCACTGATGGGAAAGTTTTACCGAGCTCAATCTTTTTTTAATCCGAAATGGAGCATTCTCGGCGGAAACAACTACTAAAATATAATTAATATACTTTACTAAAATATTCTGTTTTTATTTTCAAAATAACCAGACATTTGTTTCTTTTTATACTTTGTATAATGTTTGAACATAAACAAAATGATATTTTAATCTTTTTCAAGTCTATTTAAGATTTTTTTATTGCGAATCATAACAATTCAAGACGCCAGATTTGTCATTGGGCGTCACGTAGTATTGAGTTACGTACTATGATGAATTCAAGCACTGCATAAGCTTCAAAACCAATAAATATGGAAAGTAGTCAATAGTCTGAGATGGTATAACCATGCTGTGATATACTGTCATGTGATAATCAAAGGAAATAAAGGCATGCAACAATGAGTACGCACTTCTGAATTGTTGTAGTTTGCCCCATAGGACATTATTGATAACATTTGAAGATTAATGTAAAAACGTTCGACAGAACAATTAATAAATACATAAAATCTGAGGTGGCATTTTTTCAATGCATTCCAATACCAGATAAAAATCTAAGGTGGCATTTTTTCAATGCATTCCAATACCAGATAAAAATCTGAGGTGGCATTTTTTCAATGCATTCCAATACCAGATAAAATCTGAGGTGGCATTTTTTCAATGCATTCCAATACCAGATAAAAATCTGAGGTGGCATTTTTTCAATGCATTCCAATACCAGATAAAAATCTGAGGTGGCATTTTTTCAATGCATTCCAATACCAGATAAAATCTGAGGTGGCATTTTTTCAATGCATTCTAGATTAAAACGAACACGCTCCGATTTGACAAAAATCGTTCATTAAAATAAATCCTGTGTATTATATACAAGACAGAAATCTTATTAAATTCTGATTATCTCGAAGTCCGATTTATTTACACTTAATGTAATTTCGACTTAAACGAAACTAAACCAAATAAAACTACATGAACGACATTGCAATTATTATTTTTAACTAAATGAAATTTTAAGGAACTTTCTAATTCTATTTTCGCACTGGTTGCTGTGTTTATTATCAACGATAACTTTTAAATTTGATTAACGTCAATCACTTCTTTTGTAGGGAATATGAAATAAGTGCAAGAGGTCTTTAAACAAATGTTATGCACTATTGGTAATACATACACGTTGATGTATGTGTGGTTCTGTCGTGTAAGTGACTGTTGTGCATTATCCCTGTGCCCTAAATCAGGGTCTTCAGAATAGTTTGGCTACCGGGTGTTTCCTATATTTTTAATTGTATACTGTGTTTAAAAATGGAGGACTTATCAATTCCGAAAATTGTTCGATCTCAATACTTGTCATGCCTGTTTTCAATAATGCACATGTCAACCAATTTCATCTCAAAGATGTAAATTAAATCAATGTTTGAACGTATTTTCATGTTGAAGTATTATTTATTTGCCTGTGCTAATACAATAACAGTACATGTGAAATATGTCCCTGTAAATGTCGTAAGCAACTATGGCTTTTTCTGGCAAATGAATTGGTTCTCAGCTTTGCAAGCATCAATGGTCCATAGTCCTTTCTGATCGATGCTAACGCAGTTCTTAGCGGGATCTAAGGTCGTCTGCCCTCTGAAAAAGTTATTGTACGTCAGCCCCTTGCCGGACACTGTCGACTTGAATGTTCCGTCATCTTCGACATCATTGGCGTTTATCCAATATTTACCTGTAATTTTATACTATTAGATGCTATAACAATAGTATTATTTATATTAGATATGATAAAGTAAATTGACAATGTTTATGTATAACCTTCAATTAGCAATTTAAATTTCACCATTTAATATCGAAGCAGGCCCTAATATCACGAAAATACTTAAGTCCAATCTCAAACTCAGTCTAAAGACATTGTATCACATAACATTAAAATTTATTAAAAATCATATACTAGTATGTTTTTGTACAGTTTTATAAGCTCATTCTATCATAGAATATTCTGATAAAAGCCTTTGGTCGAATTCCAAGTTAAATATATTCTACAGCCAAAAATGTGTTTCAGAACAATTCTGTATTCTTACTCAAGTATATTTTTTGATCTAGCATTAGTTTTCTTTGAAATATTGACAAAATCTTTATATCAACACATTCTATGAGAAAATACTTTTTCAAAAAAGTATAAAACATGCACGATTGTGAACCATACTATGCTTTTATATTGTTAAATGAGTTGAGACTGAGTTTGAGATTTGACTTAAGTATTTTCGTGATATTGGGGCCAGGTCTACCCGTATATCTCGTTTCATGTATTTGCGTATCTGATGGTACAGTAACGTGATAACTTTACAAAATAAAATAAAACTGTGTAGATAATAAAAAAGCATGCGAAAGTCAGATTTTTACCGTAAAACTGTATTCTCTGGAGTAACTGATTAAGAAACAGTCGCTGCAGAACTCTCTTTCAATGGAATACATTTAATCCAAAATACTACATACCAGTTATTTGTACACGTTAAAAAGGTTAAGTCCACCAGCTTTAACTCAAAATGTAATATAAGCATAGTTTAACATTACTGGATATCGCCTTTCCGCTCGTCCGTTTTTTAAAGAATAAAAACGAGTCGACGTATTAGTCAGGGGGTTCAACGTGTTTTGTGTTTGCCGAATTTAAAGTGAGGGAAATGTGTGATGTGGAAACAAAATTCAGGTTAAATTATATTGTTTTTAAGAAAGCTGCAACAATAACAAAGCCTCAATACATGTGTTGATTGTATAGTTTAGAATGTTTTGAAAGAAATACCTATTTTTAAATTGTAAAAAAACTTCTTCGAAAAACAATGCAAAGATAAAATTGCTCAACTTGTACAATAAAACATGTCTCTAGGGAAGATTAACTACATACGATTCAAGGGATGTATGTACTACAAATGATTCAAAGGATGTATGTACTACACATGATTCAAAGGATGTATGTACTACACATGATTCAAGGGATGTATGTACTACACATGATTCAAGGGATGTATGTACTACACATGATTCAAAGGATGTATGTACTACACATGATTCAAGGGATGTATGTACTACACATGATTCAAGGGATGTATGTACTACACATGATTCAAAGGATGTATGTACTACACATGATTCAAGGGATGTATGTACTACACATGATTCAAAGGATGTATGTACTACACATGATTCAAAGGATGTATGTACTACACATGTTTCAAGGGATGTATGTACTACACATGATTCAAAGGATGTATGTACTACACATGTTTCAAGGGATATATGTACTACACATTTTTCAAGGGATGTATGTACTACACATGTTTCAAGGGATATATGTACTACACATTTTTCAAGGGATGTATGTACTACACATGATTCAAAGGATGTATATACTACACATGATTCAAAGGATGTATGTACTACACATGATTCAAGGGATATATGTACTACACATTTTTCAAGGGATGTATGTACTACACATGATTCAAAGGATGTATGTACTACACATGTTTCAAGGGATATATGTACTACACATGTTTCAAGGGATGTATGTACTACACATGTTTCAAGGGATATATGTACTACACATTTTTCAAGGGATGTATGTACTACACATGATTCAAAGGATGTATATACTACACATGATTCAAAGGATGTATGTACTACACATGATTCAAGGGATATATGTACTACACATTTTTCAAGGGATGTATGTACTACACATGATTCAAAGGATGTATGTACTACACATGTTTCAAGGGATATATGTACTACACATTTTTCAAGGGATGTATGTACTACACATGTTTCAAGGGATATATGTACAACACATTTTTCAAGGGATGTATGTACTACACATTTTTCAAGGGATGTATATACTACACATTTTTCAAGGGATGTATATACTACACATGTTTCAAGGGATGTATGTACTACACATGTTTCAAGGGATGTATGTACTACACATTTTTCAAGGGATGTATATACTACACATTTTTCAAGGGATGTATATACTACACATGTTTCAAGGGATGTATGTACTACACATGTTTCAAGGGATGTATATACTACACATGTTTCAAGGGATGTATGTACTACACATGTTTCAAGGGATGTATATACTACACATGTTTCAAGGGATGTATGTACTACACATGTTTCAAGGGATGTATGTACTACACATGCCTCAAAGAATGCATGTACTATACATCTTTCAAGGGATGAAATGTATTCCCCATATATATATATATATATATATATACTACACATGTTTCAAGGGATGTATGTACTACACATTTTCAATGAGAGTATGTACTACACATGTTTCAAGGGATGTATGTACTACACATGCTACAAAGAATTTGGTACTACACATGTTTCAAAGGATGTATGTATTCCCAATATCAAAGGATGTATGTACTATACATGTTTCAAGGGATGTATGTACTACACATGTTTCAAGGGATGTATGTACTATACATGTTTCAAGGGATGTATGTACTACACATGTTTCAAGGGATGTATGTACTATATATGTTTCAAGGGATGTATGTACTACATATGTTTCAAGGAATGTATGTACGACACATGTTTCATGGGATGTTTGTACTATACATGTTGCCCGGGATGTATATACTACATATGTTTCAAGGGATGTATGTACTACACATGTTTCAAGGGATGTATATACTACATATGTTTCAAGTGATGTATGTAAAACACATGTTTCAAGGGATGTATGTACTACACATGTTTCAAGGGATGTATGTACTATACATGTTTCAAGGGATGTATGTACTACACATGTTTCAAAGGATGTATGTACTATATATGTTTCAAGGGATGTATGTACTACACATGTTTCAAGGGATGTATGTACTACACATGTTTCAAGGGATGTATGTACTATATATGTTTCAAGGGATGTATGTACAACACATGTTTCAAGGGATGTATGTACTACACATGTTTCATGGGATGTTTGTACTACACATGTTGTCCGGGATGTATGTACAACACTTGTTTCATGGGACGTATGTACAACACATGTTTCAAGGGATGTATGTACTACACATGTTTCAAGGGATGTATGTGCTACACATGTTTCAAGAGATGTATGTACTATACATGTTTCAAGGGATGTATGTACTATATATGTTTCAAGGGATGTATGTGCTACACATGTTTCAAGAGATGTATGTACTATACATGTTTCAAGAGATGTATGTACTATACATGTTTCAAGGGATGTATGTACTATACATGTTTCAAGGGATGTATGTACTACACATGTTTCAAGAGATGTATGAACTACAAGGGATGTATGTACTACAAGGGATGTATGAACTACAAGGGATGTATGTACTACAAGGGATGTATGTACTACAAGGGATGTATGTACTACACATGTTTCAAGGGATGTATGTACTATACATGTTTCAAGGGATGTATGTACTACACATGTTTCAAGGGATGTATGTACTACACATGTTTCAAGAGATGTATGAACTACAAGGGATGTATGAACTACAAGGGATGTATGTACTACAAGGGATGTATGTACTACAAGGGATGTATGTACTACACATGTTTCAAGGGATGTATGTACTATACATGTTTCAAGGGATGTATGTACAACACATGTTTCAAGAGATGTATGAACTACAAGGGATGTATGAACTACAAGGGATGTATGAACTACAAGGGATGTATGTACTACAAGGGATGTATGTACTACACATGTTTCAAGGGATGTATGTACTATACATGTTTCAAGGGATGTATGTACTACACATGTTTCAAGAGATGTATGAACTACAAGGGATGTATGAACTACAAGGGATGTATGAACTACAAGGGATGTATGTACTACAAGGGATGTATGTACTACACATGTTTCAAGGGATGTATGTACTATACATGTTTCAAGGGATGTATGTACAACACATGTTTCAAGGGATGTATGTACAACACATGTTTCAAGGGATGTATGTACTACACATGTTTCAAGGGATGTATGTACTACACATGTTTCAAAGGATGTATGTACTATACATGTTTCAAGGGATGTATGTACTATACATGTTTCAAGGGATGTATGTACTACACATGTTTCAAGGGATGTATATACTATACATGTTTCAAGGGATGTATGTACAACACATGTTTCAAGGGATGTATGTACAACACATGTTTCAAGGGATGTATGTACAACACATGTTTCAAGGGATGTATGTACTATACATGTTTCAAAGGATGTATGTACTACACATGTTTCAAGGGATGTATGTACTACACATGTTTCAAGGGATGTATGTAATACACATGTTTCAAGGGATGTATGTACTACACATGTTTCAAGGGATGTATGTACAACACATGTTTCAAGGGATGTATGTACTACACATGTTTCAAGGGATGTATATACTACACATGCTTCAAGGGATGTATGTACTACACATGTTTCAAGGGATGTATGTACTATACATGTTTCAAGGGATGTATGTACTACACATGTTTCAAGGGATGTATGTACTATACATGTTTCAAGGGATGTATGTACTACACATGTTTCAAGGGATGTATGTACAACACATGTTTCAAGGAATGTATGTACTATACATGTTTCAAGGGATGTATGTACAACACATGTTTCAAGGGATGTATGTACAACACATGTTTCAAGGGATGTATATACTACACATGTTTCAAGGGATGTATGTACTATACATGTTTCAAAGGATGTATGTACTACACATGTTTCAAGGGATGTATGTACTACACATGTTTCAAGGGATGTATGTAATACACATGTTTCAAGGGATGTATGTACTACACATGTTTCAAGGGATGTATGTACTACACATGTTTCAAGGGATGTATGTACTACACATGTTTCAAGGGATGTATATACTACACATGTTTCAAGGGATGTATGTACTACACATGTTTCAAGGGATGTATGTACTATACATGTTTCAAGGGATGTATGTACTACACATGTTTCAAGAGATGTATGAACTACAAGGGATGTATGGATTACAAGGGATGTATGTACTACAAGGGATGTATGTACTACAAGGGATGTATGTACTACACATGTGTCAAGGGATGTATATACAACACATGTTTCAAGGGATGTATGTAATACACATGTTTCAAGGGATGTATGTACTACACATGTTTCAAGGTATGTATGTACTATACATGGTTCAAGGGATGTATGTACTATACATGTTTCAAGGGATGTATGTACAACACATGTTTCAAGGGATGTATGTACTATACATGTTTCAAGGGATGTATGCACTATACATGTTTCAAGGGATGTATGTAGTACACATGTTTCAAGGGATGTATGTACTACACATGTTTCAAGAGATGTATGAACTACAAGGGATGTATGTACTACAAGGGATGTATGTACTACAAAGGATGTATGTACTATACATGTTTCAAGGGATGTATGTACTATACATGTTTCAAGGGATGTATGTACTACACATGTTTCAAGGGATGTATGTACTATACATGTTTCAAGGGATGTATGTACTATACATGTTTCAAGGGATGTATGTACTACACATGTTTCAAGGGATGTATGTACTATACATGTTTCAAGGGATGTATGTACTACACATGTTTCAAGGGATGTATGTACTATACATGTTTCAAGGGATGTATGTACTACACATGTTTCAAGGGATGTATGTACTACACATGTTTCAAGGGATGTATGTACTACACATGTTTCAAAGGATGTATGTACTATACATGTTTCAAGGGATGTATGTACTACACATGTTTCAAGGGATGTATGTACTAAACATGTTTCAAAGGATGTATGTACTATACATGTTTCAACGGATGTATGTACTATACATGTTTCAAAGGATGTATGTACTATACATGTTTCAAGGGATGTATGTACAACACATGTTTCAAGGGATGTATGTACTATACATGTTTCAAGGGATGTATGTACTACACATGTTTCAAAGGATATATGTAATATACATGGTTCAAAGGATGTATGTACTACACATGTTTCAAGGGATGTATGTACTATACAATGTACTACACATGTTTCAAGGGATGTATGTACTATACATGTTTCAAGGGATATATGTACTATACATGTTTCAAGGGATGTATATACTATACATGCTTCAAGGGATGTATGTACTATACATGTTTCAAAGGATGTATGTACTACACATGTTTCAAGGGATGTATGTACAACACATGTTTCAAAGGATGTATGTACTATATATGTTTCAAGGGATGTATGTACTTTACATGTTTCAAAGGATGTATGTACTATATATGTTTCAAAGGATATATGTACTATACATGTTTCAATGGATGTATGTACTACACATGTTTCAAGGGATGTATGTACTACACATGTTTCAAAGGATGTATGTACAACACATGTTTCAAAGGATGTATATACTATATATGTTTCAAATGATGTATGTACTACACATGTTTCAAGGGATGTATGTACTATACATGTTTCAAATGATGTATGTACTACACATGTTTCAAAGGATGTATGTACTACACATGTTTCAAGGGATGTATGTACTATATATGTTTCAAGGGATGTATGTACTACACATGTTTCAAGGGATGTATGTACTACACATGTTTCAAGGGATGTATGTACTACACATGTTTCAAGGGATGTATGTACTACACATGTTTCAAAGAAGTATGTACTATATATGTTTCAAGGGATGTATGTACTACGCATGTTTCAAGGGATGTATGTACTACACATGTTTCAAAGGATGTATGTACTATATATGTTTCAAGGGATGTATGTACTACACATGTTTCAAAGGATGTATGTACTATATATGTTTCAAGGGATGTATGTACTACACATGTTTCAAGGGATGTATGTACTACACATGTTTCAAAGGATGTATGTACTATATATGTTTCAAGGGATGTATGTACAACACATGTTTCAAGGGATGTATGTACTATACATGTTTCAAAGGATGTATGTACTATACATGTTTCAAGGGATGTATGTACTATACATGTTTCAAGGGATGTATGTACTATACATGTTTCAAGGGATGTATGTACTACACATGTTTCAAGGGATGTATGTACTATACATGTTTCAAGGGATGTATGTACAACACATGTTTCAAAGGACGTATGTACAACACATGTTTCAAGGGATGTATGTACTATACATGTTTCAAGGGATGTATGTACTACACATGTTTCAAGGGATGTATGTACCATACATGTTTCAAGGGATGTATGTACTGCACATGTTTCAAGGGATGTATGTACTATACATGTTTCAAGGGATGTTTGTACAATATATGTTTCAAGGGATGTATGTACTATACATGTTTCAAGGGATGTATGTACTACACATGTTTCAAGGGATGTATGTACAACACATGTTTCAAAGGATGTATGTACAACACATGTTTCAAGGGATGTATGTACAACACATGTTTCAAGGGATGTATGTACAACACATGTTTCAAAGGATGTATGTACAACACATGTTTCAAGGTATGTATGTACTATACATGTTTCAAGGGATGTATGTACTATACATGTTTCAAGGGATGTATGTACTACACATGTTTCAAAGGATGTATGTACTACACATGTTTCAAGGGATGTATGTACAACACATGTTTCAAGGGATGTATGTACTACACATGTTTCAAGGGATGTATGTACTATACATGTTTCAAGGGATGTATGTACAACACATGTTTCAAGGGATGTATGTACTACCCATGTTTCAAGAGATGTATGTACTATACATGTTTCAAAGGATGTATGTACTATACATGTTTCAAGGGATGTATGTACTATACATGTTTCAAGGGATGTATGTACTATACATGTTTCAAGGGATGTATGTACTACACATGTTTCAAGGGATGTATGTACTACACATGTTTCAAGGGATGTATGTACAACACATGTTTCAAGGGATGTATGTACAACACATGTTTCAAGGGATGTATGTACTACACATGTTTCAAGGGATGTATGTACTACACATGTTTCAAGGGATGTATGTACTACACATGTTTCAAGGGATGTATGTACTATACATGTTTCAAGGGATGTATGTACAACACATGTTTCAAGGGATGTATGTACTACCCATGTTTCAAGAGATGTATGTACTATACATGTTTCAAAGGATGTATGTACTATACATGTTTCAAGGGATGTATGTACTATACATGTTTCAAGGGATGTATGCACAATACATGTTTCAAGGGATGTATGTACTATACATGTTTCAAGGGATGTATGTACAATACATGTTTCAAGGGATGTATGTACTATACATGTTTCAAGGGATGTATGTACAATACATGTTTCAAGGGATGTATGTACTATACATGTTTCAAGGGATGTATGTACTACACATGTTTCAAGGGATGTATGTACTATACATGTTTCAAGGGATGTATGTACTACACATGTTTCAAGGGATGTATGTACAATACATGTTTCAAGGGATGTATGTACTACACATGTTTCAAGGGATGTATGTACTATACATGTTTCAAGGGATGTATGTACTATACATGTTTCAAGGGATGTATGTACAACACATGTTTCAAGGGATGTATGTTCTACACATGTTTCAAGGGATGTATGTACTATACATGTTTCAAGGGATGTATGTACTACAAGGGATGTATGTACTACACATGTTTCAAGGGATGTATATACTACACATGTTTCAAAGGATATATGTACTACACATGTTTCAAGGGATGTATGTACTACACATGTTTCAAAGGATATATGTACTACACATGTTTCAAAGGATGTATGTACTACACATGTTTCAAAGGATATATGTACTACACATGTTTCAAGGGATGTATGTACTATACATTTTTGAAGGGATGTATGTACTACACATGTTTCAATGGATGTAAGTACTATACATTTTTGAAGGGATGTATGTACTACACATGTTTCAATGGATATATGTACTACACATGTTTCAATGGATATATGTACTATACATGTTTCAATGGATATATGTACTATACATGTTTCAAGGGATGTATGTACTATACATGTTTCAAGGGATGTTTGTACTACACATGTTTCAAGGGATGTATGTACTATACATGTTTCAAAGGATGTATGTACTATACATGTTTCAAGGGATGTATGTACTACACATGTTTCAAGGGATGTATGTACTACACATGTTTCAATGGATGTATGTACTACACATGTGAAAAGATGCGTATACTACACATATTTCAAAGGATGTATGAAGTCCCCATATCAATGGATGTATGTACTACACATATTTTTAAGGATATATGTATTACACATGCTTCTAAGGATGTATTTTCTCCTCATGTTTCAAAGGATGTATGTAATACAATTGTTTCTGGAGATGTATGTGCTACACCCCAAAACTAAATAAAAAGCACTTTCATATTTTGGTATTTCAAACCCACTTATGCACTTTGGAACGCCCTTAGCGTGCCATAAACATTTTGTTTTTAATGATTCAGGAATCATACGAAGTATTGGCAATAAACCTCGCCGCAGTGAACCTACGTGTAACCAACTATATATTTTCATAATTATGATTGTGCCAACTGTCAGGAATTTAATATTTAATAGTTTATAAATTTATCTGACAGTTGAAGCTGCCGGATGGACTCAGATTATTGACAAATATGCCAATCACCAATAAACTGAACGTTAGTGTATGAGATAGCAGGTTGATGTGGTTCGGCTGTGAGCACAATAAAGAGAGCGCTGTAACTTCAATTGTCCTTGACGTAAGTGTGGACGTCCTTTGTTATACAAGTTTTTGATCCTGATAATTAAATCCTTCGGATAAACCCCTTCATTAACATGGGTAAAGACTTGGGCAGGGGCCTTTCAGCACATAACACGCAAGGTAAAATACAAAGCCATGCGTTTTTGTCAAAGGAAAACAGATCAACATACCTCCGAATTGTGTGATCAGGTTGGCCAGTCGTACATTCATATGAAAGTCAGAAACATCTACCAAGGATGATCCCATCAGGTGACAGAAGGCCTGAAAGTGTACCGTGTAATTAAATGTATAAAGTTAGCTGGTATAAAATTGATATGAAAAAATTGATAGTGTGATGATTTGATATTGTGATATTGATATATGGTTTAGTATTTTTCTAAAGATTTATGGACACCGTGCTCTATAATGTAAATTATATATAATAGGTTCACCCAAGAATGTTGTTCAAATGGAACATTCCGGTTTGGTCTCATGATGTTAGTTAATATAAAAGCAGCGAGAGGCATAGGTATGGAAGGGTATTTAAGTAAAAAATCAATTCATGTACATGCATTATTCTTGTATGTAAATTACATTAATATTATGGTAAATTTATATTCTATCATGACTGCTAACATGTGTATTCATACTAGTGACATGTGTATTCATACTAGTGACAACTGCATAGTCTCAAATGGTAAATCGACATTCTATTATTATTACCAAGATGTTTATGCATGCTATTGCGTGTAAATAATAACCGTCTTATTCGTGCATGTAATTGAGCGAGTTCATTGTGTTGCTTCATTACTTCTGCATGCAGCATAATCAAACTTTCCTTCAACATGTAGATTCTAATGTTAAAATTGCACTTCTACCTTATATCAATTAGAAATACACAAATTCAATGTTCTGATTTTTGCAATATAAGCACTCATAACGCACAAAGCATTGTGCATTGTGTTATTCGAGATATGGAAGGGAACCAGTAATAAAAAAACAAAATTCTAGCGCAAATTGCTATAAACGGGAGGTCACTATGTCAAGCATCTTCATAACTTCGGGATTTTCCGTGACGAGACGGTGCATGGATTAACATTACCCGATTCCTACAGCCCCAGATAATACGATGAACAACGACGATAACAAAACAACATATATTATATACACGTCGTATGAGGTAAATATCAATAAACATACATTGTACATTGAAAAATTACATTAAACAAGCCGCAACATTCCTACATCTTAATCAGGAGTATATATTTGTCCAAATAGAAGTTTATATTTGTCGACCGCAAGCATGCAATTCGGATACGTCAATCCGGATACATTGGACTTGAAACTTGTGAGAAAGTTTTAATGTTTTACTTGCAACTTGTGCGAAAGTTTTAATGTTTTACAAATTGGGTTGTAAATGACTCATCGCAAACTGGAACAATGACTATTTATCTCACAGTTTCTATATAAATTTAAAAATCTGAAGAAGCAAAATCGTTCTACAGTGTTCAAGGGAAATCGACATTGTCTGGTCAGTGCAAATCTTATAATCAATTTTAGTTTTGCACTAACCGATCGGTATAAAGTTCTGTTTAGACGTAAATTGTACTTTTATGGAGATATACCTAGTGTAGGACAATGATTTGAACCCACGTCTAACTTGCAAGACTGGCCCCCCTTACCTAATCTGAGCCTACTCTGCCCCTAAACCAGCTCTTTTTACGATTTTTGATATTTTATGTGGCTGGTGTAGGGTCAGAGGAATTTCTATAGTGAAAATGTGGGACTTTGCTCCCCCTCGCAGGAGAGGAACTTAAATCAATATATCTCTGTAACCATGCATTGGATTAATATTTCAATGTTACAAATATATTATCAATATATTTATTAACCTATCTGAACTTTAACTTTTGTTTTTTAAACCATTAGGTCTTAGTTAGAGGCAATCCAATTCAGAGTTATCTGACAAATCAAATGCCTCATGTATAAATGTACTTATGCCATACATATTTGCTGTAACCTTTACCACAACATATCTGAGGTGTACAAAACATTTTTTTCTGTTCAGATAGGTTCAATAATATCTAGATAACAGATGCATAGTGTTAAAATGTTTATTAAATGATGTTTTACAAAGATATAGTGGTTTAAAGTTCCTCTCCTGCGAGGGGGAGGAGAGTCCCACATTTTCACTATAGAAATTCCTCTGACCCTACACCAGCAACATGAAATATCAAAAATCGTAAAAAGGGCTGGTTTAGGGGCAGAGAAGTCTTAGAAATTATATAAATTCATGCCGTTACTAACTGAGCCACTGTTTACTCTGAGGTCCCCAGCTAGCTCAGTTAGCGGTAGAGAGCAGGATTTCTAGTGTCACAGGTTCAATCATTACCAGGTATATATGCATTACTGGAAAAATAATTAAATATCTAACCAAGAAATCACAAATGGAGGGGGCAAAATTTAGCTCAACTATTATTGGTAAATACCGCCAAGACACACAAGCTAGGACACAAAGACGCTAACAGTAGTGGGTAATCTATTTCAAAGCTTTAAAATATGTACTGAAAGACATCAATTATAATGTTTTAGTCCGTCAAAATCTAAATAACGTGTTTTAATAGTGTTAAATAGTCCTTGCATATTATGAGTGCCATGAGAGGTACTGTTTCATAAGAAACACTAACAGTTAATTGGTTGACGACAAACCTAAATAACCACTAGGATTTAGGGCCAGGGTAGGGTTAATAAGGGTTAATAAGATCAATTTCTACTTGATCCGGCAAGGTTAATAACATAGAAATAGACATTCTAAACCAGTAAAGACAAAGGGGAACATTTGGTTGAGACTTTGAGCCCTTTCTACATTTTTGTAATTATTACAAACAAAAACGATTTTAACCGGTAAAAATGATTTTATGTGATATTTTTTTTAGTTCTTAACTGCTTAATACCTATTACAGTGCTTTAAAGTAGCTTTCCCTTAAAGTTGAGGTGTCTTTGCATGTCCTTGTGTGTCTTAGCGGTCCTGAGGTGGCTATTTCACAAAGATTATTTGCAATGGTTCTTTTGTAACCCTTTAATAAGTTGAGCGATGTAGGACCACTATGTCTCTTGTCTAAATTAAAGATGGGAAGAGCCTAACTTGAGCTAAAATGAGTTGGAATATTGAAAATCAGTAAAACATTAAGCATTTTACTGTTTTAATCTTTTGAAGTTTGATCATACGATTGACTTGAGCATGAACAAATTTTCATATTTACAGGCCTTATCTGTTTATCCAGATTTTTTCTTATTATCTATCGTAAAATATGTTGTTGTTTTTTAAATTTATGATAGACAATAAGAATTATTTATATTTTTCTTATTTGTCCTATAATTACATGAAAACACAAGTACCGGGTAGTAAGTTTCTTACAGTCAATCATGGTTTTTGCTTTACTGTAATTATGTATAATTTGTTTTCGTATTGTCTATCATAAAATATATTTATTAAAATTTATGATAGACAGTAAGAAAAATATTTCATGATAGATAATAATGAAAATAATTCCTGATAGACAGTAAGAAAAAAATTCATGATAGACAATAAGAAATATTTAATTTAAACATATGTATTAAAATTTATGATAGACAGAAAAATATTTCATGATAGACAATAATAAAAATAATTCATGATAGACCATAAGAAATATTTTTCATGATAGACAATAAGAAATATTAAAAAAAAAATTCTTATTGTCTATCATAAAATATGATAATATTTATGATAGACAGTTAGAAAGATATTTCATGATAGGCAATAATAAAAACAATTCTTGATAGACAGTAAGAAATATTTTTCATGATAGACAATAAGAAATATATATTTCATGATAGACAATAAGAATATTTTTTCTTATTTATCATTTACATAAAAAAATATTGTCTATCATAAAACAATTTATATTATTTTTATATTTTTTATATTTCTTAATTGTCTTTCCTAAACATATATATTTTATTTATTTTCTAATATAAAATGAATCTTTCATACTGGGATTAATCTTATCAATAAAAAAAATAGAAATGAACATTACTGTTCATTAACCATTGTTTATCTGCCATCATATGGCTTCAAGATAAGTTTAATGAATTTTATTATAATAATAAGGTAATAAGTGATACTGGTTATGAAAGTTTATCTTAAAAGCAGGGGAGAGTTCAGGAATAGACGTTAGAGAGGGCATACCTAAGGGGCGTACTCCGCTCCCCAAGAAAGGGCATACCTAAGGGGCGTACTCCGCTCCCCAAGAAAGGGCATACCTAAGGGGCGTACTCCGCTCCCCAAGAGAGGACATACCTAAGGGGTGTACCCCTCCCCCAAGGGTCCGCTAGACGTAAGCAATTTGTGAAGACATCAGAAAGACATACAAGTGAACATAACACATCGGTGGCCTTCAGTAGTGGTGATATTGACTTCATGGCATATCTTGCACATGTTCAAGGATTGCGTTCTGCTACAAGACTGGAGAAAATAACTTTTTTCTCAGTTTTATGGCATGTATGCTTTTCTTGTTTTCAACAAATATCACACGGATGATGGATACATTTTCACCAGTATTGGAAATTGTTGGAAGACGTGGAAACTGTTGTTTATATACGGATGAAGAAACATCAAGAGGACATAATTAAAGGAGGTTGCGCTGTTTGAATTTGTTGTTTTTATGAGTTCACATCGCCTGCACATGATGGCATTTGAAAGGTGTAGTTTATTAATTTCCACTCCTTTGAGATAGAATGCAAACTTTGAAGACTTTAGTGATGGGGAATGTGCCGGGTGTGCCATCCCCCCTCCCACGGAAGCGTTTGTGTTAACTGTTGGTCATTGCAATTGCTCATTGATCTGTGATAGACTGCAGACTGTGAGCAGAAATTATTGATTGGCAATTGAAGCCAATTCTATTTCTTTCTCACTTACACTTGTTTGATCAATGTACTTTTCTTTATATTATCAAAGAACATATTTGATGCAAAAAATAAAATATATCAATTGATTTTGTTAATATGTACCTTCAAATGTCCATAAAAGAAATGGTATATGATAGGGTTATTTTTGTATGACATACATAAATATCAATTAAAATATTTCTTTGATAGACACTAACAACTTCGTATTAAAAGGTACATATTATTGAGATGCGGACAACAGTTTCATAAACGTGATACTTTTAAGCCTAAAATCTGTTTGCTCAATAGCCTATTTCGTCAAGCTAAATAATCTGTGATAGACAACAGTTTCAACGTATTTATAAACGTTGCACTAAAATAGTTCATGATAGACTCCTAAAAAAGTATGGAATATACTATAATATAGTAATATTGCCTTTCCTTTTATAACATAAAAGTAAAAAAAAAATATCACGACAAAGATGAACGACATTAATAATTCTGATGGCCTCAAGCAGGTCCGATCATAATTTAGGATAGACAACTGGGCCGACCTGAGGGAACACGCTCCTCGCGGTAGGAATTTGCCGTGGTATTTTTTTCAGGTAACACCGGTGCGCACCTTGCGAATCACGGAAACAACCGAAGATAATGGTCCCCAGCTTTATATGAATTTAGCTTCGTCACGGATTTATACAAATGCTTGTTGTCTACTGCTTGCTGGCTGTGTTATAGTACTGGATGTTTTCGCTTAGCATAACCTTAACTTATTAATTTGAATTATAAATAAACTATTCGTTCAGATTCACGCAAGCAGTTATTAGGCAGTAGTCAGCAGACATTTGTCAGTCTGTAGATAAAATCTAAAATTAACAAGTTTCTAATATATGGCAGCAATTTGGAATTAAGAAGTAGTAAAATCTCTAAATGTGCGTAACATTTGTATGAATGCACATGTAAGCAGTAATGATAGAACAAAGATTTACCATAATATCAATGTAATTTACATACAAGAATAATACATTCATATGAATATCATATATGGCAGCTATTTGTAACTAAGATGTAGTAACATCTCTAAATGTGCGTAACAATAGTATGAATGCGCATGTTAGCAGTAATGATAGAATATAAATTTACCATAATATTAATGTAATTTACATACAAGAATAATTCATTTATATGAATTGATTTTTTACTTAAATACCCTTCCATACATAGGAATAGTCAGGTGGCGGATCCATGGTCTAGTGGGAACACTTGACTTTAAATCCAGGGGTCGCTGGTTCGAATCCCCGGCGAACGACTTACAAAGAACTAATCGTCTTCCGGGAAGGACGATAACTGAGGGTCCCGTGTGACGGTGCTATACACTGGTGTACATTTAAGAACCGGGGTAGATCTAACATTGGTTATATTCTGTGCACTTTGCTAAAAAACTAATATGACTAACACTCTTAAAGGAGCACTCGCCGAATGGGCATTGTCCGAGTGTGAGTATAAATAAGCTTTGTGTTGGTGCACTGGAGCGTATCGTTTAGCCGTGTATAAGCCAAGCAATGTGTTTTATATTTGTCAATATTGTGAGATGTTTGGTCATTATAGATATGAATACTCTAACATTACAACTTACATGAGCATTTATCCACGAAGCCTTCTCCTGCTGGCTGAGCCAAAGACACGTGGTCCGTTTTTGATCAGTCGCGTATTGGTTCCATTTGGTTGGACATTGCACTTGAATAATGAAACATTGGTCACGTGTCAGTACAACAAAACACATTTAAACAGTAAAAATACTCCAGATTTCAAGAGAAACATAAAGGTCGTGGCCAATTTGAACAAAGAAATAACAGTGTTAACGGATGATGCCAATGCATATTTTATACAAATTAAACACTTGAAATGTGAATAAATAAATCTTATCAAGTATACATCATAACTGTTATAAATAAGGTTTATATTTTTCGCATCCTATATATGAATATAAATCTACGTGTATGTTTAACTGACAGGCAAACGTCATCCTAATACCGAATAAGCATATATATACAGCAGCTATAATGTATTTGTTATTCAAATATACATATTTCATACTAGAACACGTTTAATTATACTTTGGTTTTCTTATTTTAAAACATAACAGTGTAAATAATTTACAACCTTCATCTATGTTTGCACTGTCTCCATCATTTCTCTAGAGGATACATAGTAACACGATAACTACAACAATTGTCATGGATAACCAACAATGGTTTCATACAAATTAACATATAGCAGGGATAAAACAGATACATGCATGTATTTGTCATTTAACTTAATGAAGAATTAAAGTAATCCCAAATGCAAACCATGCAAATCACCATTAATAAACTCAAATAAAGCAAAACAGAAATAAAATGTTCAACGACATAAACATGTGTCATAACTGAATTAAACTGTGAAATGATTTTTACTCTTAATCGTAATATGTAATGTAGTTCCTCCATTCCCTTTGTATGTTGTTAGAAAGTTTGGACTATTTTTTAAATTTTCCTCTCTTTAAGAGGCTCGTTCACCGATTATATATTGTCAACATTCTTTTTTCGTTTAGTTGACCTCCTATTATTAATAAAACAACAAACAACAGCTGGTAGATACCGAATTGAACAAAGTTGGGAAATGTTTAGCCCAAAATCATCAATTTACATAGCGCTTTTCGGCAAAATCCAGCAATCCGGAACTTATTTGAACTGATGTTTTATCATTGTTATGACCATTTTGTTACATTTTACATGTCTGGCCCAATGAAATGTTAACCCCTACAACCCTAAAATTTCATGAAGATAGATTCTGACGTTGGAGTAAGTTATGTCTTTTTTAGCGTCTATGTTATTGTTAAATGACATGAAGTAAATTCTGAATGACTAAGAATTAGTGGAGTGAGCGTAGCAAACGAGCCCTTCTTAATCATTACGATATAACTAATAACTAGTCATCTAACTGACTTAGAATACAATCTCATTGGCTGATCGGATGATTAGTGTAGTTCGCTGTGTAATCTGCACTGGAAACATTTAATTGACAGATGAGGGTGCGATCAATTCAAGGCAATCATCCTAAAATCATGAACATGAGCTAAAATAGACGTGTACAGCGACCGAATAGTTGTGTAATTTTGAACACCATAACATTATGTTCGATATGCAGGGACGTAGCTAGAGCCAATTTGATGTGCAGGCACAACAGTATGGGGTCCGAAAAAAATAAAAGCTTAGCTTGCAAATGGTGCGTTGTAGCGTGTATCAAGAGGGGAAATAGGCTTAAAAATCAAAGACAAATTAAGGCTTTCGATTAGTTTATCCAAATCAATTGAACATTTTTTTAAAGTGACATATTGATATACAGGCCCGGGCGGAAGCTACGATGCTGTTATTTAAACTTAAAATTATCTTACTGATCTTTTGCATCGTGGTTTCTTTCTCTACATGCCTTTTTATATTTTACATTTAGTTTTATAATTTGTCCAACGAGTGTATTTGGTATTAAAAACAACTGAACAGATGTAGTTTTATTGTTTATCTTCCATTGCAAAGTAAGAATATCGTATATAAAATCACAAGGAAATTTACATACATGCAATGATGAATGATTTGAGCGGAATTGACGATGTCACCACTGTAATTATTGTAAAAACATACCCCAAAAATGTTATGAATCTATTTTTTGACCGAAGATTAACCAAGCCTTTTTGTATTTTAGGTGCGCTCTTCTCTTATTTTCCATAAACCTGACGCCAAAATATCACATGACTACACATTCCTATATGTGAGAAACTGAGTAATGTGCGGAGTCAGTGGGCAAAATAGTTTTAAATCTTAACGACCATCGGCCACGATGTGCACAGATTGGCAAAAGCAGCCTTTCACCTACACTTTATATATATATATATAAAAAAAAAATGAAATTACGATCGCATGCCAATATCAAATTCTAATATAATTCAAGATGATCTATTTCAAAAACATTTCCGAATAATGATTATCAGCTTAACTTCTTCGTTTTAAACGGGTTGCTGTGTTTCCTGCTGCTTTTTCAACGATAACATATTATATAATAATAATAATAATAATAATAATAATAATATTATTATTATTATTATTATTATAATTATTATTATTATTATTATTATTATATTGTTAATAATAATAATAATAATAATAGTACGGCAGTATTATATCAACATATATCTGGTATCGTTCACCATTATTACTCTTGCAGCAAACCAAACGATGGGGACCGTTTCGGTAGTTTGAATATTATTCTTGCCACTCTTCTTTGCAGACTTTTTTTATTTACATTGTATCCATTGCCTTTGCCTTAAATATGACAAAATATTGTATAATGGAAGTATATATGAGTTATAGAACTTATATTTCATCTCATCAGTGAGATAATAAATGATTTTCTTTAATAGTGATACTTTTGAGTTCACACAATGTTTAACTGTGAATGCCATTTGAGATTATTATTAATATAGTGCCTCGTAGTTTTTTGGCATTAACTATTTCTAATGAAGTTTCATTTATTGTATTATGCAATTTGGATGCTTGGTTTGTTTTAAAGACTGTTCCAATTGGCCATGCATTTTCATTCAACTAGATGTAATGACATATTATTTTCATTGCTTCATTCTTCTATGCAATTTAAATTTATTTTAAGCTTGTTCTAACAAACAAGCACCCGTCTCATGCAATGTCGAATCATCTGCAAACATATCTACATGTATTTTATCATTGCATAAAGCAATGTCATTGATAATGATTATGAAATAATAATGACCCAAGTATGGACCCTTGAGGTACTTCAGAAGTAATAGATCAAATTGTTTATTTCCCACTTCACTACCTGTTTAGGATAGTTGAGTATGATGGAAAAAGCTGATTTATTGTCTAAAAAATGGTACAGTTTTAATTTGTATAAGAAAGGTTTTCGTGATCCACTAAATAAAATTCTTTCCTGGGATAAAGAAGAAATACAGTTCCAATAGTTTTACCGTTGACTTCATATCTAATCTACGCATATATCCGACTAGTCAAAGCGCTGGGACAGGAATGTTTTTCCCCTTAACCCCGATTGTTAATTATATATTATATTAGTTCTATGGAAGTAAAACAAAACTTGTTTAGGAACGTGTCTTTCAAAAATCTTCGATAATATATAGAAATAGATTTATTTTATTTATCCTCTTTGGAACCTGACTTAAATAAAAGAAACACATGTGCAGTTTCTACTTAATCAGGAATTATTCCTTTTCTGATGCTATAATGTAATATAGAGACAATATTTGGTGCTACTATACCCACAAATTATTTAATTATAGGGCCGATTCCATCAACTCTGGTAGATTTACGTATAATGAAGTTTATAAATAATATGTTTAACTTCAAAGGGAGTTAAGTATATCCAACAAAACCTTTTATATCCAAGTTTTACATTTAGTATTTCTTTAAAGTGTTCAAGTGTGAACGGTGTTATTTCAAGTATAGTTGAAATGTTTATGAAATGTTTATTTCATTCATTGATTATGTTCAGTTTACCGTTATTCACTTTATCATCCAGAGGGTGTTGAATCGCGTCTTTACGGGGTTCTCACAATGGTGACCACGGGTCAAAACCGATGTAAACATTCAAGTAAATTACGTTAATTTCTAAATAACTTTTTTGACGGAAAATATATGAAAATATTTCTTAGCCTATAAAAGATAATGCTATTTTCTGTTTTTATACGTGTGATATATTTAAGATTTGCTTGTATTTTAACGGATTTTGTAGAACGATGCAACGCTGTGTGCGCCGTGATTCTTTGCATTTCTTAGTAATAAGTAGTATTTAAGAAGTCAGACTTGCGCTAAAAGACTGAGTTTTGTTCATTACTTTCATAAAAAGAATTGTTTGTAAATTGTCTTTTAGTTCTAGCAATACCTATCGAAATTTCAAGAAATGCTGTTGATAGAGTGAATTTTATACATGCTATTGTTTACGTGAATTCTTCTCAGCTAAATAAAGCAAACTATATTCAATCGGTACGCTTTACAAAATTATCGTTACTTGCTTATTTAATTCTATATCATAGTTTGAATTGATCTCTCAACTGTGACGATAATGCATACAATATAAAACTGTTATTCCAAATATTCTTTCTTTCATAGAATTAATCTATATCTATCCATTTGCCCGATTTGAAAATGTAAAAAATATACCCTTAGTAGGCCGCCATGGGAAGTCCCAAATTCTCATCGTCTCTCTGTAGTAGACGGAGGCGGCCTACGTAGGTTTCAACAAATGTTAACAAAAGGTGAAAAAAAAAACCAATTGATGAAGTAATGAAAACAAAATATACTCCAGCTAAATCCGTTCCATGTACATTCCCAAGTAGAAGAAAGTCGACAGCCAAGAAACGATTACATTCAATAACAAAATCGCCAATCCAGTAGGTTAGTCTTATCCTTGCCCACACTCCAGTCATATCCCCTGCTTCGATAAAGGTCAAAATATCTTTATTCAGGAGATATCAGGTGAATAATTTTGTTGTAAATGGTAATTGATTTCATCCAATTATGCTGTATATTTAAGTAAGCAATGTTCCTGGTACCATCGGGGAAGGTATTAATTTCCTTTTTTCCCATTTTCACATGTCGTTTACCTCCACTCGCCTTCTAGTCGACCGGAACTTTCTCTCACTTCCTTGTTAAAAGTATACATGGCTTGGACGATTCTCTATGCATCGAAATAGTTTTCCATTTCCGTCGTTCCCTGGCACAACCCGTCGGTCATTTTTCTCCTGTTGTTGTACAGCATGTTGTCCGCATTTTTGTACGTCGTTTTTACGTCCGCTAGCTGGCTGGAATACATCCGCATGGAAGCCATTGCCAGTTCGTCTTTTAACATCGTCCGGACGATGGAGTTCGAAAACCATTCGATGTGTACCATTTTCCTTGAGTTTCATGATGGGATGGAATAATATATAGTTCTTATCTACGGTGTTGTTGTTGCTTGCTTGTGAGTTGTTGTTTTTTCAAATCATTTATGTTTGACGGTTGTGGTAAGTAGTTTAATGTCCCGATAAACTGTCTGTAGGCAATCACATGGCATGTTATAAATTTATTTTCATTAATATTTTGGCCATGTTTAATTTCCCTAATATTATCAACTGCTGAACTCTGCATTTCTGAGTCGTAACTTGACCGTTTCATTTTCAGCATGACAGGCATGTCGTTTTTTGCATAAAAATGATAAATTGTAAAATAAAACTATAAAATGTGTTTGATAAAAAACAACCTTTATAAACAAAGAATTGTATAAATTGATTAAAGAAAAAAACATCAAGATACAAAAAAACCTATGTCTTTTACTGTTAGTACAAGCATTTGGACATTTATAATGGTTATTTAATAACTTGTCCCCTAACTCGTAGGCTACGTTTTTTATATAGCTTAGTTTACGAACCGTAGGACCCGATTCATCAGCTCAGAAAAAAAGTTTTGGAGAATGTTTACCATATTTAATATAATCTAATTAAATGGGTAAACTTGAAAATTCAGTGACAATTTATTACATATAACAGTATGAATGATATAATGTAGGAACTGTAGGTAACTCAACTATACGCTTTGTCTTATTACCTCGTTTTGCAATTGATATAGCTTTTAATTGAAATATTTTATGAAAAACTTATATTTAAACGTATTGGTATAACTTCCTAGTAACAATATAAAAAATATTAGTATATAAAGCAATATGGTATTCTAGGCATTAAGAATGTCACGTGATATGCAGATTTACTATTGACGATGTGCGCGCTAAAGTTAGTCTATGCATTCGGTTTTATAGCATGTTCATTATCACGTTAAATGCATTTTGTTAAACATTTAAAAATGTCATTGACAAAAATATTAAGATAAGTCATTTGGATATACATTCATTTCGATAAGTTTACATTACTAAAAAGTATTGGGACTGGAACTTAAAACATGAAGGATATAGAGGATATTTGAGGTTAAATTTAGATAAATAGATGAAATTCAACGTTACTTTTATGAAATATTTAATAACAATAAAAAAATACGCAACGACTTCCAAAAATTGATTTTACATAAAAAATAAGAATAATTGATAGTTTCAAGTAACAAATGTTGTACAAAATAAGGCTTAAAAGTATCCTTACCTTGTGCTTTTATAGTTGTTACACACAATAACGTTAAAATAATTGCGCTTGTCAGCTGTAAATCCATTGTGAAAAGTTTTCTTGATAATGCGTTCAAATTTGAAATAACGTTTTATTTATACTCTTGTTAAGGCGTATCTATCAACATAGACGTCAGTCGTGATTGTGAGAGGAGTGTGTCAGCTCTGTCAGCTGTGAGTAATACTTGCTTGTTTTGTTTCATGTGTAAAACACACGATTTCATGACAAAAATCACTATGTTGATCATCGTTATCCTTATGCGGACAAGACTTACATAAAACATTTTGTACAGGTCATTTCTGCGCACGTTTTTCGTGCTCAAACGGACTAAAATATAATTCTCCTTCAGCACAAAGTCACGTGATGGCCCCAGTGAGATATGCGTCAGCAGCCCTACTGGTCAATTGCGTTCTAGCCCTTGCTGAGTACACATCAATATTATCTTTACTGTAGAGTGATAGCTCATAGTGGTTATAAGAATTAGTGATACATTGGATTTATAAAATGTCATTTGTGAATTTAAATAGTTTTAGTTATAATAATTGTTTTAATAATAGTTTTTAATTAGACACTTGGAAATAAACAGTTATTGTGTATCGCACTAATCATGGATGGTGATATTTTGCAAAAAATATCACAAGAACTTTGTCCAACTGTAACAGACATACCCTGTAATCAGGAAGACAGTTCGGACGTGCCTAAACGGGATAATTCTCGGGCATCACAGAATGATTTGTTGGCCATTCAGAAAGGCCAACAGGAGCAAATTGCATTAATGCAAGAGATGATGCAAAATTTTGCGCATTTGAAGTCAGACGTTGATCGACTTCGCAAACAAATGCAAGAACCATGCGATGAGAGTGAAGACGAGTCTTCCTCAATGCCAACGCCTGATGTCGCTGACCAGGCCAGCTGCAGCCAGCCAGTTACGGCGGCTGGTTTATTTGAGGACATTGCCGCGGCTTTGTCATAGAGCGGACCCGTATGACGTCACACGCACTTGTCGCCGCCATCTTGGTAGACAAACAGAACGTAGCGATAAAAGGTCAAAGTGCATGTTTATGAAAAGAATTACCGATAATTGATAGTTAATGTGAAAATATTGACATGCCTTCTTTTTGTGCAGTGTTTGGGTGTTCTAATAGACACGACAGGGAAAATGACAGATCTTATTATCGGTTGCCTAAGGTTATAACATATCAGGGAGAACAAACCAAAAAGTTGTCACAGGATCGTAGAGAGAAATGGCTGTCAAATATAGCGCGAGATGACCTTAAACCTTCAAGCTATGACAACCTGCGAATATGCTCGGATCACTTTATCAGTAAGAAATATTTCGCAACTGTTCATATTTTTGCATGTCATTTATGCCATTTAACCACATTCACATTGTAAATATGGATTTGTTTATTGAGATGGTGCCTAGCTGCACTGTATGTTCATGTTACAACATAATGAATCATTCACACGGTTTCTGAACTTAATGGAAAAAGATTTTGTGTTGTATAAGAGTTATGTTCTTGCAAGACATTATTTATTTAAGTGTTTTAAATCATTTCAGAAAAACCGGCAGACCTCTATAACCAACTTAATCCTGACTGGGCTTCAACTGTTAAGATGGGCCACATTCGTACATTCATGTCCCCATCCCCATCCAAATCTAGATACAACCGCTCACTTAACCGGTCGGTAAGGAAACAGCACACTGCCGCAGCAATGAGTCTACTGGAACTGCGATGTTCTACCCCAGAACTGGAATCAGAAGATGTTGATGTTGGTGTGATGTAGTCAGGGACTTCAACACAAACAGACATTGACAAAAATCTGCTTACTGCCATAGAGAGTGAGCTTCAGGTACTACAGAAGGAAAACCGTGAAATGAAAGCCATATTAGAAGAGAAGAAACTTGATGAATCATTCTTTCGGAATGATAGTGCAAAGGTTAAATACTATACAGGCCTACCAGACTTTACAGTTCTACAAGCATTGTACTATTATGTAGAGCCAGACATTACACTAACCCACAAAAGTGCACTGAACAAATTTCAAAAGCTTATAATAGTGTTGATGAAACTGCGTCTGAACACTTCACACCTTGATCTTGCAATTCGGTTTGGTGTATCAGACTCAACTGTGTCAAGAGTCTTTCAATCAGTGATTGACGTCCTGAGTGTTGCCCTTCGACCATTGATACACTGGCCGGACAGGGAGTCATTGAAAAAAACAATGCCAATGAGCTTCAGAATTCACTTCGGAACCAAAGTGTCTGTGATAATTGACTGCTTTGAAGTGTTCATGGAAAGGCCTTCAAATCTAAAAGCACGTGCAGAGACCTGGTCAAATTATAAACACAGCCACACTGCTAAGTACTTAATAGGCATAGCGCCTCAGGGTGTCATTTCCTTTATTTCAAATGGTTATGGCGACAGAGCAAGTGACAAAACCATCACTGAAAACTCTGGAATACTCGACAAACTTGTTCCCGGAGACCTCATTTTGGCTGACAGGGGCTTTGACATCCAGGAAAGTGTGGGAACGATGTGTGCCCAAGTGTACATTCCGGCATTTACTAAAGGTAAAGCCCAACTTGGTGCCTTGGATGTGGAGAAGACACGGAGGATTGCGAACAGTCGGATCCATGTCGAAAGAGTTATTGGACTTGTTCACCAAAAGTACCAGATCCTGTCTTCTAAATTACCCCACGACTACCTCCAGACAGATGAAGACAAGACACTTGCACTGGATAAAATAGTTCATGTCTGTTGTGCACTCACCAATATGTGTAACTCTGTTGTATCATTCAACTAATGTCTTACTGCCAGCGCATTGAAATCATGACTTTTGTCACTTCCATTGTGGTTGCAAACCTAAGGTTTTTCATGCTTTAATGTTGCTTTAAATAATGTATGACAATGTGCTGCATAGGTAATCAAATTATTTATATATGTCTGATGATGTTCTATTTTCGTCGAGTGCCTTTTTCATAAGTTAAAACAACTGCTGTGTAATGTAGTGTATATATTGTATATAGCTCTGCAATGTGCTCTTTATTACTTCTTATTTAAAGGTTAAATTTATTTTATTCTCTTTTTTCAGTTTAAAATAATTTTTTAATCTATAATAAGTTATTTGATGAAATCATTTTTATCACTAGTTTTTTTTTAACAATTGGTGTATTTTTCATATCTAAACGGTTGTTACCAATAGGGCTCTTATTTAAAAAATCTTTTATTATTATTAATGAAAGCAATTTGTTCATTTTTCAAGAAATATCAGATTTGCAATATATGACCATAGAGAACATGGAACTATAGTCCCTTAATGCGCTCATGTCCATAACATTATTTTCTTAGAAACAAATACATGTAATGAAAATATCATTTAACTTTGGTTCAATACATATCCCCATTAGCATTTTATTTCAGTAATGTTCAAGGTTTTACCTCAACCCTAAATGTGTTGGTCATAACTTAATTAATAAAACATCATTTTAACTAGATTCTTTGAAGTCTTCATAGAGTTTCTCCCAGGTTGACATTATAATCATCATCAACACCAGCATCATCATCATCATCATCATCATCATCATCATCATCCCTTTATCACTGTACACATCATCATCATCACCATCAACAACAATAACACCATCACCATCATCATCACCACCATCATCTACATCATCATAATGTACAGAAGACAATAGCATAATTGGTTGACATTTATTTCACATGATTTTGTGGGTTAGTGTAATGTCTGGCTCTACATAATAGTACAATGCTTGTAGAACTGTAAAGTCTGGTAGGCCTGTATAGTATTTAACCTTTGCACTATCATTCCGAAAGAATGATTCATCAAGTTTCTTCTCTTCTAATATGGCTTTCATTTCACGGTTTTCCTTCTGTAGTACCTGAAGCTCACTCTCTATGGCAGTAAGCAGATTTTTGTCAATGTCTGTTTGTGTTGAAGTCCCTGACTACATCACACCAACATCAACATCTTCTGATTCCAGTTCTGGGGTAGAACATCGCAGTTCCAGTAGACTCATTGCTGCGGCAGTGTGCTGTTTCCTTACCGACCGGTTAAGTGAGCGGTTGTATCTAGATTTGGATGGGGATGGGGACATGAATGTACGAATGTGGCCCATCTTAACAGTTGAAGCCCAGTCAGGATTAAGTTGGTTATAGAGGTCTGCCGGTTTTTCTGAAATGATTTAAAACACTTAAATAAATAATGTCTTGCAAGAACATAACTCTTATACAACACAAAATCTTTTTCCATTAAGTTCAGAAACCGTGTGAATGATTCATTATGTTGTAACATGAACATACAGTGCAGCTAGGCCCCATCTCAATAAACAAATCCATATTTACAATGTGAATGTGGTTAAATGGCATAAATGACATGCAAAAATATGAACAGTTGCGAAATATTCTTTACTGATAAAGTGATCCGAGCATATTCGCAGGTTGTCATAGCTTGAAGGTTTAAGGTCATCTCGCGCTATATTTGACAGCCATTTCTCTCTACGATCCTGTGACAACTTTTTGGTTTGTTCTCCCTGATGTGTTATAACCTTAGGCAACCGATAATAAGATCTGTCATTTTCCCTGTCGTGTCTATTAGAACACCCAAACACTGCACAAAAAGAAGGCATGTCAATATTTTCACATTAACTATCAATTATCGGTAATTCTGAAAAAGCCCCGCCTTCGTTTTTTACTTGAGTTTGATTATTAGGTGATTAGTTTCACCAAACACTTCGCCAAACCTGTTTCCAAAATAATGTTTTGACAGTGCTCCGACCTTTGTGAAAAGATTTGTCAAAGTGTTTTAAGACGCTGAACTCTCAATAAAACTCTGGTAAAATACTGCAGGCGAGGCTCCGTAAGCAGCATAGAGTGTGCTATGTTTCATTTAAAATGTGAAGAAATAGTTAAGTTATCTTAGTTTAAAGTCTTATTTTGAGGCAAAATGTTGCCTTCCGACGTAGCAATTTGTCACGTGGTATACACACACTGTGATAGTCTACCATGGCCTCAGCCTCCATTGCCTGTCTTGTGAAAGGCTGGGTACCAATCTTACCACTGAATATACCCAACAGGACGTCATACCTACCTGTAGACATGTACAGCTTGTAAGTGTGATTGTTTTTATGCAGACCTTCCAGCAGCCACTAACAAAAAAGTAGGAAAAAAGTAGGCGGTTTTCTGACAAAAAAAAGGAAATAGTAGGAATATTTTTTACAAAAAAGTAGGAAAAGTAGGAATATTTTTGGTTAGATGAGATGTTTTTAATGCAAAATCATACCATTCAATATGCCACATTGAATATTTAAGTGAATGATGCTTGGTCGGTTTCTGCTGCTGAACTGTGTAGGTGAAAAGATGATGCACGTCAAAGTGGAACATATTGCCACACCTTTCAACAACAGAAACCAGCCAGTTTGACATCTTTTGTTCATTTTCTGCAAAGAAAACTAGCACAAAGATCGAACTTTAATATTTTTGCGGACTTAATTTTAAAAAAGTAGAAATAGTAGGAGTTTTTTAGAAAAAAGTAGGAAGCTGTTAAAAAAGTAGGAAAAAGTAGGAAAAGTAGGAAAAAGTAGGAACGCTGGAAGGCCAGTTTATGTTATACCCCATGAACACATGTTCAATAAGGTCATTCACAAAGGGAATTATAGTGATTTCCTCCAAGCAAGAAACCAACACATATAATCATTTCCCACTAATCATCAGTAATTACTCTTATAACTTTGCTCACAAACTTCATCATAGACAAATATGTCCAAAGTTTACAGAACCTTTCCATGTCTTGTTAATTCCTAGATAAAATATCCATAGCAGTCTGATCAACTTTATGTAAGGCATAATATTAAATAGAATGTCCAATACCATACCTGGACAATTCAGTCCAGTTTTCAACGTCCATCTTACCCCTCTCAGCCCGGCTAGGTTCAACAGGCACTTGCATAATCAACAATTCCTTCATAAGGGCAATACCCAGGGTCTCTAAATGGCTGGACAATGCACTGATTCCAATACTTGTACAATATGTCCTGCAGAAACAACATAAATATAATTTTATGCCGACATAAAGTGTTTTATGGATCTGTGGGTTGAACTGAAACACCCCTTGCTAAATGTGCGGGTTTAACCGGTTACATCTAAAGCGTGGCTTATCTGGCTTCCACGCCGTGACCAGTGGTCACGTGGTGTGTGCTTGGCTTATCAGCGTTCCAAGCCGTGACCAGTGGTCACGTGGTGGGTGTCAGCCTATCACGGCCTCCCGCGTCAGCCATTCTAGAAAAATCTTCTGAGATACATGCTTGCATATTTTGAGCAAAATATTTTGCATAATTTTTCTCCACCTCCCAATCCACCTCCATACATATTCAAATAATTTATGTATATGTTATTCTTATGCATTTCTTTATGTTGTATATTTGTAGTGCAATCAACTCATTTCTAAATTGTTTGTGTATTGTTTTATACTGTCATTTCTTTGAAAATATACATGTTTAGGCATTTGTTCTAGTATATTTTGGTTTTATTGTTACACGGTTATTCATTATTGGGCGGTTATTTGGACGCCTAATGTGCTAGTCGTGAATAATATGTTACGAGGATGTCAAACTCGTATTTATTATTTTGTTTTGACATTGAATAAATGTCCTTTTTACTGACTGTGGTTTATTATTCACGTCTCCCACTTAGTTGAACTGGTCATGGCCAGCCCCTCCTTATTCAGTAGCAATACATAAATATACTTATTAAGTTAAAAACTGACTCGAGACATTTATGTGACAACACAAGTGGTCGGGGGCCCTGATTTGTCAAAACTTCTAAAGCTTAACAGCTGTAAAATCCTTATTTTGTTTAGCCTTTGTCTTATTTAAACCTGATTTTGACAGTTAAAACGTAGTTTTTTCAAAATTATCGGACATAGAAGACAACCAAAAATAGTGAGCTTAGATTAATAGTGTTATAATTTTCCTGATGGAAATTCTGAAACATGAGGGCCCTGAAAGCTCTGTATCGCTCACCTGATCCAATTCAATAATCATGAGGTATGGAATCAAAACATTTATACCTGCTGGAATTAAAAAAATAAATATTACTTAGATCCTTCTTAGTGACTAATTTATTTTTTTAATATCACGGATGATTTTTTTAATAACACGGATGAACCAGTTGCAAACCTTACCTTGCTGTAATAAGTACATTCTGGCCAGGTTTCATATAGATAAAGTAGAAAATATGGCCTCAACAGTGTTTTAACAATGTTTTCTATGATTTGATTTCGTGACCTAGTTTTTGAACTCAGGTTACCCAGTTTCAAACTTGACATAGACTTCATAAACACAAACATTTTGACATAGTTTCATGGTGATCAAAGAGAGAATGTAACCTTTACAATGTTTACTAAGTTGTTCTACGATTTGACCTAGTGGACTGGTTTTTGACCTCTAACTACCCAGTTTCAAACTCTACCTAAAGATCATCAATAACATTCTGATTAAGTTCCATGAACATTATAATGGTCATAAATGTGGCCTCTATAGTGTTAACTTGCTTTTCCTATTATTTGACCTGGTGACCTAGTTTTTGATCGCACATAACCCAGATTTAAACCTGACTTAAAGATTATTAATATAAACATTCTTAACAACTTTCATGAAGATACAGTCATAAATGTGACCTCTAAAGTGTTAACAAGCTTTTCCTAAAATTTGACCTGGTGTCCTAGTTTTTAACCTCAGATGACCTAATATCGAACTCGTCAAAGATTTTATTAAGGGTTACATTCTGACCAAGTTTCATTAAGATTGTGCCCAAATTGTGACCTCTAGAGTGTTAACAGTCAAATTGTTGACGATGGACAATGACGGACAACTACGACGGACGACATACACAAGGCGATCACAATAGCTAAAAACAGACAAACAAGGCCATTTTTTTTATTCTGGATACCACACAGTCAATTCACACTTAAAAATATACAGAAGGTTATATGATAACAGTATAATATAGCTTTAAAGTACTTAAAATATATCACAGAAACTTATCATGTGATGCTAAAAAAATGAAATATAGGCGAGATATTTAAATGTCTTTTTTCAGATTTAAATTCATTGACTAAGGATTGATTAATATAAAACTGAGATTTAAAACAACACACCAGGGCGCATCGCAGAAATGGTGGGAAATACACGGGAGACTGTGTAAGCACATTATCTAGTCTCCAGGTTCCAATCAATTTTGACAAGTTGGTACTTAAAACAGTTCACATTTGCAAGTTGGCAGGGGAACAAACCCACAACCTCTTTGGTGAGAGAAGTACACCTAAACTACTTAACATTAATTTTGTGAGTGAGTCGTTTTAAGGAATTGAAAGCAGGAGACAAGTAAAACATGTTAAGTTGTCCATGTATCTTCCAAATCTTATGTTGTCTGTTTGTATTTATGTTGATAGTTATACCTGCATTCTACAGTCCTGCCAGAGGTCAATCTCGGCTTTCTTGGGACCCTCCCCATCCCAGTCCATGCAGTTCATCGTCTGAAGATGCAAAAAAAAACACACAAAAAACACAATGGCATTGTATTCTTTGTACATAAAAAATAGTGCTAGTATTTTACATATTTCAGATTCAACATGAACATATTTTATTTTCAACATTTATGTAATGTACATATATATATATATATTAGGGATGCAAACAAATATTCGATCAAACGTTTGGTATTCGAATGTCAAAATCGGTATTCGAATATTCGAAAAAAAAGTTCAGTAAAGAGAATAACACAACACTGTTGTTGTTTATAAAGTTTGTTTGTCTTGTTTTTAGAACGATTGGCCCTTAATGCCAGAGGTGTGAATGTGATGACAATACACTAAACACGCGTCATATATCATTTAGGGACTTATCCTCGGGTACTATAAAAGGTCCCCCTACTTTTACAATATCTGGCTAGGAATCAGCTTTAACACCAATGTGTTGTCTTGGCTGCAAATTAAGCTGTGCAACATTACTCAAATCGCCTTAATGATATGAATGTCATGTGCTGCAATAATGTTGTAACATGTGCTTTAAACTGTTTTCAATGTTTCGATATAATGTTCGTGCTTTGAAATGTAAATGTATAGTATAGCGTTTTAGGATATATTTCCTCTATTGCTGTACAATAGATGAGTCAAATCCACATATATTTTTGATTGATTATTTTACTGGTGACCGAGTTGGTTTGGGTTTTCCATAGTTATATTTAGTCAATTTAGAGGTCAATCACGGAACAAGGCTGCACGCCCTACGGAAAGACCCTCCATTGGCGCAAAACTATTTGACTAGGAATTTTCCAACTTCACATTGTTTACAAATATAAAGGCAGCAGCATTGAAATTATTTGATATTATTGTTTGTTTGTTTATAATGAATTGCTTTAATTTCTTCCTGAAAATGGAGAATTTCAAAAACTCATTTGGGGATAAATCAGAGTCCAACAAATTATGGGATAAAAATACTCCGGCTATGACTTTAGCGAATAATATTAGTAGTTTACTACATCTTCTAAAAAAAATAATATGTATTTCGGTAATCGAATATTCGATGGAAAGAATTACCGAATATTCGAATATCAAGTTTGCCATTCGTTTGCATCCCTAATATATATATCAAACATCATATTTCAAAATAATATATTATACATATACTTCACTTCTAAATGACATAAATTCAAAAAGAAATTTTTCAAAAGTGTTATTTTGAAAATGTCAGAATTCCAGTAGGTCTTTAACTCACACAAGAAATCCTGCAATGCGACAAAACAAGGTTTTCAAAGATTGACAGAAGAACTTCAGGCTTTATTGTGAAATTCAGTTTCAACTGTTTTTCTATTTTGTGTAGTTAAGTGACCAACATCCACAGCGACCAAAAATGCAATCCAATGAAGGGTTTCCATAAACTCTTCCTCAATACCAAGAAAAGTCAAGATATGTCATCCCTTACTAAAGTAATGCAGGTTCAACCCTTTTAATATTTTCAGTAACATTGACCTTGACCATCAAAATGCAACAGTTTTAGCCGTAAAACCTACCAGATCACCCCTGTCTACTTTTCATGTATTGCCCTCTATCCACATACTGAGTTTCATGAACCTATCTTTGATTCTTTTTGAGTTACTTATAATCACAGGACCAAATTTGGCTATATTTCTAATGTCAAGGGCAATAACTCTGCATTATCTTGTCTGACAAAAAAATAAACTTACGTGCATAATCTCCATAATGCCGTCTTTCCACAGACTAAGTTTTGTTAACCTAGCTTGGATGCTTTTTTAAGTTATCCCAGGACCGAGAATGTTTTCTGTCAAGAGCTTTTTTTAAATAAGTCAAGGGCCATAACTCTTTCATAACTTTGTCTGACGAAAAAAATAAACTAATGTGGCACTGGAGGTATGTTAAAGAATTTGGTGTTTTCTTTCGGGATGTGATCAAAATATTGCACAGAAAATGCTTGAGGGGTATCCCCTTGTTTCTCAAACAGCAATTTTATATACTGATAAAAACAGCTTTAGACTTACTCTTGAGCCAATTTACTTGGTAAAACCCAGTACTGGTATCAATATTTGAAGGCTATGAGAAAGTTACTCCCAATAAGGCTCGAAGTCACAACCTCTTGGGTGAAAGGTGACACCTTAAATACACCACATCTGAACCAGCATCATTACTTGAAGCACATGATCACTGATATAAATTAATAAATCCAAAGCAAAGAACTACAGTAGTCCTGTTTATATTTGCAAATTTGCTTCTTAACTTTAATACTCATGAATGGTTGCTCAAATGTGCAAAAATATCTGTTAGATCCATTAGAAATAACAAGGCCCTCACATGAGCTATAGCCTACAGTGGGGCTTAGTAATGATGTAGGAATATCTATCTGTCTGTCCGGTAGGTCACTTGTGCGGTATTTCCCATACATTGTCACCTGACTTGCTCTGCAAGCATGCTGCTCCTGATGGGCAATCTGAAATAAACAGTAATAAATCAAACAAAGATTCTTCTTTTCACAACCCTCAAAAATAATATATGCGTTCATTTGTCAACAGCCAGCAATAAATATAGAATTGATTTTATGTCTGATTCAATATACAACATCCCATCTTCCCTAGATACATGAACATGCAATTGGTTTACATACAAAATTTAAAAATGTCAGGTAAATAGAGGTAGAAACTTGTTGAGACCAACTAAATTCTGACCTCTCTCATTTCCTGTAGCCTTGTTTTTCTCTTGGGGAAGAAGACCCGTGTTTATTTGGCGACCTTGAGGAAACGGCGTTTTAACCTGTAGGTCACTTCAGCCATCTGGCTCTGAAACAGCATACATTTCATATGTATTTTGACTATTTTTTAAATATCTCCTCTGAAAAGGACATTTGCTTTGACAACACATTGTTTGCCCCTTGATGAACATATTATGTACATATTGCTGGCAATTACATGCAAAAGGACGATGATTAAACAGATTATTGTTTTATTGGTATGTACAGCCATTTAAATCTAGTATAAATCATTGTGCTTCTCCCCAATTTCTGAATAGAAAAAACTTTCCAAATGAACTATAAATGTCAAGAGCAAATACCAACAAGTTAATCAAAGCCGCTTTATTTTTAAGGATGATGTAAATCCTTTATTGAGAACTACCAATGATGGTACCGTAAACACATTTTTATAATTTTTTAAGGTAATTTCATCATTATTTACCATATTTTTTGTCACGGGAATTGGATGGATTTGCAGCACCAAGCTTCTGATGCCCAAACCCTGAATCTGCTTTTCGTCTCCTAGCAACCATTTCCCTCCGGTTACCAGTACCAACAGTGAACATCAACAAACTCTGAAGCTGGTTCCCTCAGCAAATGCATCAAGGCTCCTTTGTGTTAGCCAGATTCAGGGACCCTTCTGTGCTCCTTCCAATGAAGGCATATGGAGACATAAGAGGAATGTTTAATTTTTACACAAGAGCACCAACTGTCACAATATACGTCCATCCTTATTTTAGTACACAAAGTTTGGTGATGAGTGGTTATACATTACGACAAATTTAAAAATCGGACATTTTAAAAACAGTTTTTGCAAATTTAAGGGTAATTACTCTGGAGTGTTTGAAGTGACATGGCAGGTTATCAATAAAGGCCAAGATGTTCCGCCCTCACACAATTTGACCAAACTTGGTGATGATTGGACAAAGGCTCTTGAAGTCATGACTGACTTCAAATTTATCAGTTATTTACCCTTGAGCGACTCATAAGCAATATGGCTGGTTAGCAATCTTATCTAAGATGATGTTCCCAAAAACATTCTAAACAAGTTTGGTAATCATTGCACAAAGGCTTCTGAAGTTATTGATTGGACAAGACCAAATTTAGGTAATTTCTATAAGTAAAGGGCAATAACTCTAGAGTGACTCAATCATTATCACTGGTTATCAATCTATTAAGAGATATTATGTTAATTATAACACATGCTGACCAAAGTTTGGGTTATTGTCGGACAAAAATAAGTTGAGGTCACTTCTATCATTGAAGGGTGATAACTGTCGAGTGACTGAAGCAATATGGCTGGTTATCAAACTTGGTCAAGATAGTATGCCCATACACATACTGACCAAATTTTATCAGACAACATACTGTACACTGCATGAAAACAGGCATTCTTACCTGGGCCCTAAATTTGAGAGAACTGTGCAACATCCTGAGAGGCACAAATCTGGTCATTTGCAAACAGCGGTGTCATTGCTGCGTGCCTATGGAGCCAGGCAGACTTCACAGAGTAATCCTTGAAAAGAAGTAAAGAATTTGTATTAATTTTGTAATTCAAGATTGTATCAAGTTTTTAGGTATCTGAGCCTATATGGACAGTAAGCTGATAGTATTTAAGATGTTTAAAAGATGAATATCTTTTTGAGTAATGGTCACAGTTAAAGATTTTGAAGGATGACACCAATCAAAACACTGAAAGTGCTGAGGGACCGTTCAACTGCTTAAGCTGGCAGCAGTAATCGAAGAACTGGTAGTGTAAATGAAGTTATGTGCTAAAAAGATAGTGATTTGGACTATACAATATTACTAGTCTGTTTGTTTACCAAAAACAATGGAAGTTGTATGGCAATGTCAACAAGAGATGTTCTCAATCATTTAGCCCCCCCCCCCACTGAAAGCCATGTGATCAGGAATATTCGCACAATTGAATGAAATATGCATGGATATAAATCACAACTGATTCGTCATTGGCATCGGATGCCTTTGAGGCAGTTTTAAGATTATGACAATTCAAAGTGTGGGAATAGAAGGTACAGTTTTTAATCATGTGCAGATGATGACAGGTATTTGCAGCTAAACATGTATTTTTTTAGCAGCAGGGAAAAGGTAAATATGACGTAAATTTAATAGCCAATATGAGTTGTGACCTTGACCTTCGTCAAGTTTGAGGGCCATGGGTGCAGGGATTATTATCACACAGACAAGCTTTTTGCATTCAAGATCATTGTGACCTTTACATCTGACCTGATGACCCCATCTACTGGTCAGGTTAAACCTTCATGTCAAGTTTGATGACCATGCTTCCAGGAATTGTCAAGTAATCAGTCGGACAAGCTTTGGTCTACCAATCGACCAACCGACATGTGCAAAGCAAAAAACCCAATCTTCTTCAAAGGGGGTTGTTATTTCATGTATACATGATTAAGGGTCTGCGATTGTTAGGTGCTGCAGGCGGAGTAACCTTCAAAAGGGGCTCGATTGTAACACTGGCATGGAGTTTTTTAATACACCATTTGGGAAATAGTCTTTACTGTGTTCATACATTATGCCTGCTTGGCTTACATGAAGGTGCCCGTGCTGTGGTTCATTAGCCAGTCATGTGTTAAGCCGGTCTATATTTGTGATGTATATGTGTGTTGTCAGGTGCCAATTCTATGTTTCACGAGTCATGGGTTAAGCCGTTCTATATGTGTGATGTCAGGTGTTGAATTTTATGCTGTGGTTCACGAGCCAGTCATATTTTAAGCCGGTCTAAATGTGTGTACATACATAATGCCTGCTAGGCTTACATGCAGGTGCCTGTGCTGTGATTCATGAGCCAGTCATCTGTTAAGCCGGTCTATATGTGTGACATCATGTGTTCATGCTGTGGTTCACAAACCAGTCATGTGTTAAGCCATTCTATATGTGTGACATCAGGTGTTCATGCTGTTTTTCACAACCCAGTCATGTGTTAAGCCGTTCTATATGTGTGATGTCAGGTGTTCATGCTGTGGTTCACGAGCCAGTCATGTGTTAAGCCGGTCTATATGTGTGACGTCAGGTGCTCATGCTAGGGTTCAAAAGCCAGTTCATGTGTACCCAGGCTTGCATGTTGAGACAAGTGTGTCAGCCCATTCAAAACATGCATCAATCTAGGAAAAAGTTATTTCAATGTGTATGGGCCGAATTCAGAACAACCACTCACACTCACACTCAATGAGTTAATCCTCTGTAATCACATAACGGTCCAGATATTTTCGAGTGAAAAGTATATCCGTATTCACGGGTGTGAGTGAGTGTTTTGCGTGAGTGGGGCATTTGTGAGTGCTCGGCTAGGCCACTTGAACAGCACTCGAGGATTGGTTGTGAATACGAATTGAATGAGTGTGAGGAATAAATGTACATGACAAGTAGAAAAGGTGAAATATATCAGATTTTCGAAGAAAATAAGAACATTCTCTTTCCTAAAACATATTTAAGAGAACGGGATAATCCGTTCAAACTTGTACGTGTGCTTCAAAAACGTTGCCTTCTATAAAATTCATTTTTTTAAAAAGATGCGCCAATCATATATTTGTTTTGTCTCGTAATGATCTTGAACGCCTAGCAAACTTGATGGTTGTGTTTCATCGATGGCTGCAAGAACATGCAGCTAAATGTACTCGAAGTTAGCTGTCTAGCGGCGTGAACTTGGCGGACTAGCGGCCTAAATGTGTTCTCTATTTCAAAGTTATTGTTCATGCGTTTATTTTTGGAAATATGCTAAATAAAAGTTTTTTATTCGTCCATAATCATAGCGGTCTTAAAATTCATTTCCACATCAAAGCATGTTTATATGAGTTTTCTTCTAAAACAATGCTAAAATAATGTTTTTTAATGCAAAATTCATCACGCTGGAGCGATTTTTTTCCAAAAAGTCAATCAAGCATTCCAGCAGCTTAGTGGCATGTAGTCAGTGGCCTAGTGGCCTATAATATCCAATATCTCAATCTAAATCTAGCACCCCCCCCCCCCAAAAAAAAAGTGGGAAATGCTGATATTCGCTAAAGGATGTATAATTATGAATATAAAATTAAATTTATCATTGTTTTGGAAAAGTATTCATATAAAATACTTTGAGATAGGCAACACAGTTGCATCATCATCATCATCATCATCATCATCATCATCATCATCATCACCAACAACAACAACAACAACAACACCACCACCATCAACAACACCATAACCGCAACCAATATTGTTATCATTAATGATATTATTATTATTATTATTATTATTAATATTATTATTATTATTATTATTATCAACATCTTCATCCATTTTCCCCTACATTTCTTGTTTTTCAATCCAAGATGTTATTTCCCCAAAAGAGATAGATTCATTCGCTAATTTTATCTATGTGCTATTTTTAATGAAGTGTTCTCAACTTTCATATTTTTTTCAAACCTCAAAGACCGCTTAATGCAGACTTCAAAAGCAACATTATAATTTATACAAGTACATATTTGAATCATGTTATACAATATTTAAAACAACAAAAACAAAATAAAACAACAACATGCATTTAAACGCATTTTGTAACAGTTATTTACAATTTTATTTTTATTAACCAAATTTTTGTAATGTTAAGTTTCAGAGTAATAATTATTGTCATTTGTTTGTCGCCATATCTACCAATAAGGTACCCAATCACAAATAAACATATGTTTACTGAAACATCACCATAGTCAAACAGATAATCCGCTATGATCATGAAAACATACATGTATTTGTACTGTATTGGTCACTTGATGAAGTGGAGTGTTATCGAGTCGTGTGAATACGAACAGATCACTTGAGTGTCACTCCCCTTATTTCACTCAAGTGGTCACTTGAGGGTCCCTTACGGGAATGTTGTTGGAGTATGAGTGAGAGTGGATGTTCTGAATTCGGCCCTTTGTCTTGTTCAGTACCGCTTGGCAATACTTTTATATCGGGCACTTCTTTTAATGTCTTACAAAACTAACAAGAGCTGCCACAGTATGTGACGAATGCCCCCGAATGTGACATTGACCTACGAACAAGGTCAGTACATGAAAAGTTGATCTTGCCTTTACGTGTCAAATACCTATGGAAAGTTATTTTAAATTGCCTCAAAATACCACCCATACATGACAACCTACACTGTTATGTCCTTATATTCAGAATTCCCTTGTGAATAAACACTGTATCTTTCACCTTAGAGGAAGGGACATGGGTCTTGCACAAGACACGTCGTCTTCGTATTTGGAACATATGTAGCAAGTGATTTTAAAATCTGTCTATACAAGGGAAAGTTACAGCCCGGACACGACAACCTATACTCTATGTCCTTATATGCAGCACTCCATTGTGAATAAACACTAAGTGTGACCTTGACCTTTGAGGTAGGGACACGAGTCTTGCACGCGACACATCGTCTTGGTATGTGGAACACATGTGGCAAGTTATTTTAAAATCTGTCCATACAAGGGAAAGTTACAGCCCGGACACGACAACCTATACTCTATGTCCTTATATGCAGCACTCCATTGTGAATAAACACTAAGTGTGACCTTGACCTTTGAGGTAGGGACACGGGTTTTGCAGCGACACGTCGTCTTGGTATGTGGAACACATGTGGCAAGTTATTTTAAAATCTGTCCATACAAGGGAAAGTTACAGCCCGGACACGACAACCTATACTCTATGTCCTTATATTCAGCACTCCATTGTGAATAAACACTAAGTGTGACCTTGACCTTTGAGGTAGGGACACGGGTTTTGCACACGACACGTCGTCTTGGTATGTGGAACACATGTGGCAAGTTATTTTAAAATCTGTCCATACAAGGGAAAGTTACAGCCCGGACACGACAACCTATACTCTATGTCCTTATATGCAGCACTCCATTGTGAATAAACACTAAGTGTGACCTTGACCTTTGAGGTAGGGACACGGGTCTTGCACGCGACACGTCGTCTTGGTATGTGGAACACATGTGGCAAGTTATTTTAAAATCTGTCCATACAAGGGAAAGTTACAGCCCGGACACGACATCCTATACTCTATGTCCTTATATGCAGCACTCCATTGTGAATAAACACTAAGTGTGACCTTGACCTTGGATGTAGGGACACGGGTCTTGCACGCGACACGTCGTCTTGGTATGTGGTACACATGTGGCAAGTTATTTTAAAATCTGTCAATATAAGAGAAAGTTACAGCCCGGACACGACAACCTATACTCTATGTCCTTATATGCAGCACTCCATTGTGAATAAACACTAAGTGTGACCTTGACCTTTGAGGTAGGGACACGAGTCTTGCACGCCACACGTCGTCTTGGTATGTGGAACACATGTGGCAAGTTATTTTAAAATCTGTCCATACAAGGGAAAGTTACAGAGCCGATCGGACGGACGGAATGACGGACGGACGGTGCGATTTTAATATGCCCACCTTCGGGGGCATAAAAATGTTTGCTTGCCATAAGGGATTTCCGTCACTTCGCCGTAAGGTATTTCTCTCACTTCTGATGCAATCAAATGCCAAAACATTAATTACAATAGTGCATGTATCTTGCTAAGAAGCAATTTAAGACATGTATATTAAAAACACAGGGTTCCCACATTTTTCTGCAAGTAAAATTCCAGACTTTTTCCAGACTTTTTCAAGTTTTTTTTTGCAAATTCCAGACTTTCTCTCAACCTTTTTTCACAGTTATTACAACAAAACATTTTAGTGAAATATTGTTAACATTCTCACATGCTAAAAATAAATTTATTGGCCATTTTAAACATTTAATAAACAACTTGTTAAATAACATCAAATGTCATTTTCAAAGGGTTTTATTCTCAAAAACAAAACCTTTCACTTTCTGAACTTCTTAGACATTTATTGAACAACATGATTTACATTTAGCATGCTGAATACTATTGGCCTCTGTGAACAGTGTAGACACGGATCAGTTGGCATGATCAGGGTCTACTGGGTGAGTACCTAAATCGAAACACTTTCGACACTATTTGTGAAATATATTTAGTTGGACTTGCACCACAACTACAAAATTTTCCATCAGCATACTAGGATTCAAGACCAATTGGTTGATATAAATTGCATTTTTCAAGATACTACCAATCTGCATGAAAAGTACTCTATTAGCCGCACAATCAAGGACTGCCATTTTCGTCCTCGGAGTACCTAAATATGGAACAGTATTAATCTGTTATTTATTTTTATGTATTCTTTTAAAATTATTGCTCCATGTTTTGTTTAAGTAAATTAATAATTTATGTTATTTCCAGCTTGTTTTTTTTTGTCATTTTTGTCAGTAAAAGTTGATGATTTCAGTAAAATATAGACTATACCAGTATGCTGTGATTGTGGCAAGCATAAAGTCTTTCCCCCGAGTGCCATGTATTGACATTTGAACATGAAAAACTTTAAATGATTGCATTATTTGAAATACTTACCGGACAATTGTGTTCTTTGGAACTTGTATCTGAAGCAAGCGTCTTTATTGATTAAAATCGTAAATAAACTGATCTCGATCGGAAAAACACTTTTATAATGGGTGTTCCATATTTAGGTACTGTTCCGATTTAGGTACTCGCCCAGTAGGCTATAAATGCCACTTGGAAACTTAAAGGCTTACCTACTATCTGTGCATAGAACAGTGTGGACCCTGATCAGCCAGCATGGTTTGGTGCCGGCTGATCTCCTGATCTCGGTATGCAATAGCAATTTTCATAATTGGTGGATAAATGCATGCTTAAGGTAAATATAATCGAATATCACATTAAAAAAAGTTTTACTCTCTGAACAAAAACTTACTTTCTGAACATTTTTTAAAGCTGCACTCTCATAGATATACTATTTTAACTTATTTTATTTTTGGTCTTAGATAGAGAAATTTTTGCTGATTTTCATATTTCCGTTTGAGAGTCTTATATAATTGGTTTTCATGGATTTTCGCCAAAATTGGCTCGTTCCAAGACAGAAGTAAAAAAGTTGTCAAATTATTCAATCCTTGAGAGGGAAGCTTTAAACATTTATTAAACAACTTGAACTCATAACATCCAGTGTCATTTAAAACAAGTTTAACTAAATTGCATCCATAAAATATACATATTCTCCAACAACTATGTTACCAATAGCGACAGGTTATAATAACAACAAGGTTATCTCCCTTATGCATATACGTAATTTCCGGTTGGTAATTGACAAACAACAAGTTTTGAAACATTTACGCTTTTTGTCTACATTTGCTGCTTTTCGAGGATGCTTCTGTCGAGTTTTGACAGGTAAATATCATTGCAGTTGTATAAATTTAATATTAAATTTTATAATGTTAAAATGATATAGAAAAAGGTGAAAATATTCGTCAATTGCCATAAACCCAGAAGTAAACAAATGGCTTGAACTGGCGGTTTTATTTAATTTCCATACAAGATAGTCCATAATAATGAATGAACTTGTATAATTATATAAATTTCTCATCATACCGAGTCATATGTTTTTGTAGTCATGGGAGTAAAATGTTCCCGATGGACATGTCAAGGACACTGATGACATTTTAATAAGGATTTGTGTAACTTATGAATGATCTTCATTTACTAGAAACACTCAACCTGACCATGACAACACTTAGCCCAGCAGATTAGTGAAAAAATCGTTCACATTGTGTTACAAGCACCAAAATTGACATGGAGACTCTTTTGGATCTACTTATATTTAAAATCCCGTTAGCAACGAAAAATTCAAAATGGCCGCTATTTTTTTCAAAATGGCCGCCATTTAAGTTATTCATTACTGTTTTTATTATTTAACTTGACAGGCATGACCAAACTAATCGGGTTTTGATCAGAAATTATTTATTTAATGCATATTTAAAAAAAATAAGATTTACAAAAATTAAAATATTGATTGCCCAGGTAGTGATCGATGTATATTTTTGTATTTTTTTTTTGTATTTATGTTTTTATGTGTTTCATTTAAAAAGAAGAAGTTTATTTCTATTTATTTCAGCATTCATTTTTTTAATTTAATAACAAGTCCTTACTTTGAACACATCCTAGCCTACACTGTATCGACACGGAGCTGTACGCGGGAGTCTAAATCGATAACACTTCCACTGGGTGCTGTCCAAAAGATTTGCCACATATCACCGTGCTTTTTCCAGCCCTTGTCAGCAGGGCTTTCGATTTCCATTTAACATATAGTTGATAGGCACCTATGCAACTTGCTTAGTATGCAGCACGCTTATCATGTTGAATAAAAGCTACTTGCATTGAAGGAATTGATTCATAAGACCTTTGTTTTTGAGCAAACAATGTCAGTCTTGTTTCTTAAATACTATCAGAGGCGCTAGAACTATCACATAGCGACTACAAACTTTTCATGAATATTATGATCTTTTTTGTCAATTGTTGGTGAGTTTTATAAAAAAACAACAGTAGATGCATACATTCCATGTCCGTCATGCGCTTGTCAACAGAATGCTTATACGACATCACATTCAAAAAAGGTATGGAAAAATAGAAGGCCATTGGATTTCTGGGCCAATTGACACACTTATTTCATGTATGGAACCTCAAGAGTAATCCTTGACCAAATGCATACCGCAGCTTTTCTACATCAAGAAGCTGTAGAATTGGCATAACATTGACAAGAAATTCTGTGAAGCTGGCTTTAATCATAATGGTTTTGTAACCGTCTGCTGCTGTGTGTTTTGCATGCAAGAAGATTCATGTGTCTACTTCCTCTTGCATTGGTGACTACAACTGTGTCTGAGATGCATTGGGAGCCATCATGCATAGTTCACAATGTTGTTTGCAAAAGAGCGTGGTATCTGCACGTACAACAATTGATGGAATAAAGTAAATTCTGCTTCACGGAATGACCAGACCAGGGTAAAGATTATCAGTTCCATTGTCAACACTAGATTACTAAATTGATATAGCTGACTTTCAGTTTCGCGCCTTTTACAGCAGTTCACGATACATAATTATTTTCATTGGCCCCTGAACACTCACTGACATTGTACAGCTTGTAGGCTTCTTTAAATAGCTTGAAGAAAGTGCTAGCTATAACCTGGTGCATTTGCCGTGTCCTAGTGGCACTTGAAGCAGAAAGAAAGCATTTTGCTGTCCCTGAGGAAGTAGTCCCTGCCTCATCAACAGCTCATATCCATCTTATAATTGTATGGTTCCAGTGGACTGAAATGCCACCAGTTCAATATGCAGAACCAAAACATAATGCCAAACTTGTCTTCACCTTGCCTCTTAATCTTAAGAGCTAGCACTGTTGTTACGGCTTAATTGCTTCGTTGACAGCTGATTGTTGGTTTATATGTTGTTGTTTTTTCCTTATTCTATATTGTTTTCAAATTGATGCGTGCTCTTATGAGGCTTATATATTTTAATTAAGTAATTTCTCATACAAGATGACGGGACAACAATGAGGTTATGGTCATTCTAACAAGTTAAACATTAGACTCGAGTTCCAGTGAACTTTTGTTTCACTGACCATTCCAGAAAGGTACTCCCATCATTTGACAGTAAAGCAATCTTGATGATAGTATGGTTTGTTTCTGGTGTTTGTATTTGTTTATATGGTGTGGGTGTTTGTATTTGTATTTGTGTATGTGATGTTTATATTTCTGTGTCTATAGTTCATTGTCGTTTGGGCATTTGCCTGTCCCTATAAAAGAGTTCATTTTTGAATATTCGACGACTGGATTTGGCCCTGTAGTTTTCATTGTATTAATTATTATCTTATTGGTCCTGCATTTAACAATACTACAGGTATGGGGCTTGTTATTTAGCATCTGGGACACTTAGCTTTACTAGAGATTATTTAGCTGACATTAAACCACATGCTGAGTTTTACGGCGGTGGTTTTACCAGTGTACCCTGGTTGTGCTTTGTCGTAAGTGATAGTAAGAGCTTCAAAAAAGTTTTATATAATTTGTTTCTCTATCAAAGCAAATGTACCGTTTCAACCCAAAAACATTATGATAAAACTATTTAGTAGTTTTTTTGTAATAAGAATAATTTCTTTCAGTCGCTTGCGGCCACCTTGAAAATGGCCGCCATTTTGAAAAAAAAACACATGGCTAACAGGTTTTTCCAAACAAGTAACCTAATGGGAATACTAATGCAAATGTTGATGATTGTATCACAAACCAAAATCATTAAGATAGAACTGTTTGGTCAACTTTTGTATTAAGAATAATTTCTTTCAATCGGGATTGGCGGCCATCTTGAAATTGGCCGCCACTTCGAAAAAAAATATGACTAACGGGTGTTTCCAAACTAGTAACCTAGGAATACTTGTACAAATTTTGATGATTGTATCAAAACCAAAATCATGCAGATAATTGTAATCTGTTTGTGAGTTTTGATAACAACAATAATGAATTGACAAGAGATCACAGTGCACTACATAACTTTATTTGCATGCCTCATATTGCTATCTTATTTCAGGACAGTATCCATGTTCCCTGCCCGACCCCCTCCATTACAGTTGGGACATTGCCTGCCAGGCTTCTTCCCCCATCATGCCCAACCGAATGGTCAAATATTGTTCAAAACTTGATGGAAAAGCCGTGTCATCGTAGTTTGGAGTAATTATTGTGCACTCGATTACATTTTAGTTATTTATAACTTAATTCACAAATTAATAAACGGTTGTTAATTGACAGTTTTTTCCAAGCAAGGAGAAGATTGCATACATGACAGCCTTGTTATATGTAATTAGAAGATATATTGTGTAATACCGAATAATTAACTGGTTTCCATATTTTATTTTGAAATCATGCAATATTTTAGATAAACAAAATAACATGTATGAAATAAAGATGTCTATCAAATGTTGCAGGACAACAAGCAGTTTATTTGTTTGAGGAGACTGATTTACCCGGGACTGGAGCAGACACTGTTGTGACCATGATGATTACTACTTCCAAGTACCATGGCTTGGAGAAGAAAAGCCAAATTGGCACTTTGGTCTTAGCAGGTAGATAATAAAATTTTCACATTAAACCCTAAAGTAGAGTACTTTAATTTTGAAAATACTTACTTTACAGAATTGAGCCCTAGATTTTTAAGAGAATTCACCTCAGCGTTAGTTTTAATTGTCGTCAGTTACATGTAAACAAATTAACCTTGACCATAACTCAATAACTGTTGAAATTGATAAAATACATCTTTGCATACCTGTTGCCAGCGGAAGAATGTATATGTGAAAATTCAAGTATTTTATTTCTATATGACATTTCAAATTTTCAACAATGTTAGGCCATTTTTTTTATTAATTGGTTAACGGATTTTTTTTTAAAATGTTGGGACGGGTGGTGCGAAAAAAAAGAAGAAAAGGATTTCATACACATACTTATTTTTTTACAATGCATGTACATGTATTTTTCATAGCGTTTGTGGCCAAACCCAAAACAAAAAGATCAAAATAACAACAAACAGGAAAGACATGTTCATAGATATAATGAATGACATTTGAAATAATTAAGTATGTTTTGATTTCTATGCAACACAATGCATATGTCTTCAATGCCTCAATATTATAATGAATATTGATATGTTCAAATGCTCACTTTGTCATACACATATGTTTGGCTTTACAGTCCAATTTCTCTCCTACCAATTACAAATTCAAATTAATGTAATCATTATATAAGCATTAAATACACTTCCACTTTAAAATAATGTCATATTTTAAGTCAATATTATTACTAACTTTCAGTTTTACTGTCACTTTTTTATGTTTTTTGAAGCACATCCTGACTGCAAGAGTTATCCTATTTGCAACACTATTTCCACATATCAACCTTACAATGAATATGCCTGTGTCTCCTCATTGCTGGGTACTACTTATTCTCAACAGAAAAAGCACAATGTAACAAATTTCACTGACTCAATTATTTATTAAATGGAATAAGGAAATGTAAATAATAAAAATGACTTTATATTCAGTAATGAATTCTTTGAAGCTAAGATAATTCTCTGCAGCTTTAACAAAATTTAAGTTACCCCAGATTTTGATTACTTGAGTAGTAGTCTCGATATAATTTGTTTAACAATTAATGCCCCCTGGGACAAACACAGGACAATATATTTTATCAATTACTCTGGTTTATATGTGATTTGTTACCATTGATACAGACATCAGCCTGACATGGCAATGTCAACAAGAGATGTTCTCAATCATTTAGCCCCCCCCCCCCACTGAGAGCCATGTGATCAGGAATATTCGCACAATTGAATGAAATATGCATGGATATAAATCACAACTGATTCGTCATTGGCATCGGATGCCTTTGAGGCAGTTTTAAGATTATGACAATTCAAAGTGTGGGAAAAGAAGGTACAGTTTTTAATCATGTGCAGATGATGACAGGTATTTGCAGCTAAACATGTATTTTTTTAGCAGCAGGGAAAAGGTAAATATGACGTAAATTTAATAGCCAATATGAGTTGTGACCTTGACCTTCGTCAAGTTTGAGGGCCATGGGTGCAGGGATTATTATCACACAGACAAGCTTTTTGCATTCAAGGTCATTGTGACCTTTACATCTGACCTGATGACCCCATCTACTGGTCAGGTTAAACCTTCATGTCAAGTTTGATGACCATGCTTCCAGGAATTGTCAAGTAATCAGTCGGACAAGCTTTGGTCTACCAATCGACCAACCGACATGTGCAAAGCAAAAAACCCAATCTTCTTCAAAGGGGGTTGTTATTTCATGTATACATGATTCAGGGTCTGCGATTGTTAGGTGCTGCAGGCGGAGTAGCCTTCAAAAGGGGCTCGATTGTAACACTGGCATGGAGTTTTTTAATACACCATTTGGGAAATAGTCTTTACTGTGTTCATACATACGTAAGCCTGCTTGGCTTACATGAAGGTGCCCGTGCTGTGGTTCATTAGCCAGTCATGTGTTAAGCCGGTCTATACTTGTGATGTATATGTGTGTTGTCAGGTGCCAATGCTATGTTTCACGAGTCATGTGTTAAGCCGTTCTATATGTGTGATGTCAGGTGTTGAATTTTATGCTGTGGTTCACGAGCCAGTCATATGTTAAGCCGGTCTAAATGTGTGTATATACATAATGCCTGCTAGGCTTACATGCAGGTGCCTGTGCTGTGGTTCATGAGCCAGTCATCTGTTAAGCCGGTCTATATGTGTGACATCAGGTGTTCATGCTGTGGTTCACAAACCAGTCATGTGTTAAGCCATTCTATATGTGTGACATCAGGTGTTCATGCTGTGGTTCACAACCCAGTCATGTGTTAAGCCGTTCTATATGTGTGATGTCAGGTGTTCATGCTGTGGTTCACGAGCCAGTCATGTGTTAAGCCGGTCTATATGTGTGACGTCAGGTGCTCATGCTGTGGTTCACGAGCCAGTCATGTGTTAAGCCGTTCTATATGTGTGACGTCAGGTGCTCATGCTGTGGTTCACGAGCCAGTCATGTGTTAAGCCGGTCTATATGTGTGACGTCAGGTGCTCATGCTGTGGTTCACGAGCCAGTCATGTGTTAAGCCGTTCTATATGTGTGATGTCAGGTGTTCATGCTGTGGTTCACGAGCCAGTCATGTGTTAAGCCGGTCTATATGTGTGACGTCAGGTGCTCATGCTAGGGTTCAAAAGCCAGTTCATGTGTACCCAGGCTTGCATGTTGAGACAAGTGTGTCAGCCCATTCAAAACATGCATCAATCTAGGAAAAAGTTATTTCAATGTGTATGGGCCGAATTCAGAACAACCACTCACACTCACACTCAATGAGTTAATCCTCTGTAATCACATAACGGTCCAGATATTTTCGAGTGAAAAGTATATCCGTATTCACAGGTGTGAGTGAGTGTTTTGCGTGAGTGGGGCATTTGTGAGTGCTCGGCTAGGCCACTTGAACAGCACTCGAGGATTGGTTGTGAATACAAATTGAATGAGTGTGAGGAATAAATGTACATGACAAGTAGAAAAGGTGAAATATATCAGATTTTCGAAGAAAATAAGAACATCCTCTTTCCTAAAACATATTTAAGAGAACGGGATAATCCGTTCAAACTTGTACGTGTGCTTCAAAAACGTTGCCTTCTATAAAATTCATTTTTTTAAAAAGATGCGCCAATCATATATTTGTTTTGTCTCGTAATGATCTTGAACGCCTAGCAAACTTGATGGTTGTGTTTCATCGATGGCTGCAAGAACATGCAGCTAAATGTACTCGAAGTTAGCTGTCTAGCGGCGTGAACTTGGCGGATTAGCGGCCTAAATGTGTTCTCTATTTCAAAGTTATTGTTCATGCGTTTATTTTTGGAAATATGCTAAAAAAAAGTTTTTTATTCGTCCATAATCATAGCGGTCTTAAAATTCATTTCCACATCAAAGCATGTTTATATGAGTTTTCTTCTAAAACAATGCTAAAATAATGTTTTTTAATGCAAAATTCATCACGCTGGAGCGATTTTTTTCCAAAAAGTCAATCAAGCATTCCAGCAGCTTAGTGGCATGTAGTCAGTGGCCTAGTGGCCTATAATATCCAATATCTCAATCTAGCACCCCCCAAAAGGGGGAAATGCTGATATTCGCTAAAGGATGTATAATTATGAATATAAAATTAAATTTATCATTGTTTTGAAAAAGTATTCATATAAAATACTTTGAGATAGGCAACACTTTTAGGCCGCTAAGCACATGAGGCTGCTAGGCCGCCAGGCCGCTATTTATACGCTGCTAGGCTACTAAACGTTATGTACACGGTTTAACGCAATGTTCATGTTCATTTCAGAGTGTGGTCAAAGAATTGATATGTATTTTCCATTCTATATTCAGTTGCATCATCATCATCATCATCATCATCATCATCATCATCATCATCATCATCATCATCATCATCATCATCATCAACACCAACAACAACAACAACAACAACAACACCACCACCATCAACAACACCATAACCGCAACCAATATTATTATCATTAATGATATTATTATTATTATTATTATTATTATTATTATTATTATTATTATTATTATTATTATTATTATTATCAACATATTCATCCATTTTCCCCTACATTTCTTGTTTTTCAATCCAAGATGTTATTTCCCCAAAAGAGATAGATTCATTCGCTAATTTTATCCATGTGCTATTTTTAATGAAGTGTTCTCAACTTTCATATTTTTTTCAAACCTCAAAGACCGCTTAATGCAGACTTCAAAAGCAACATTATAATTTATACAAGTACATATTTGAATCATGTTATACAATATTAAAAACAACAAAAACAAAATAAAACAACAACATGCATTTAAACGCATTTTGTAACAGTTATTTACAATTTTATTTTTATTAACCAAATTTTTGTAATGTTAAGTTTCAGAGTAATAATTATTGTCATTTGTTTGTCGCCATATCTACCAATAATATCCCAATCGCAAATAAACATATGTTTACTGAAACATCACCATAGTCAAACAGATAATCCGCTATGATCATGAAAACATACATGTATTTGTACTGTATTGGTCACTTGATGAAGTGGAGTGTTATCGAGTCGTGTGAATACGAACAGATCACTTGAGTGTCACTCCCCTTATTTCACTCAAGTGGTCACTTGAGGGTCCCTTACGGGAATGTTGTTGGAGTATGAGTGAGAGTGGATGTTCTGAATTCGGCCCTTTGTCTTGTTCAGTACCGCTTGGCAATACTTTTACATCGGGCACTTCTTTTAATGTCTTACAAAACTAACAAGAGCTGCCACAGTATGTGACGAATGCCCCCGAATGTGACATTGACCTACGAACAAGGTCAGTGCATGAAAAGTTGATCTTGCCTTTACGTGTCAAATACCTATGGAAAGTTATTTTAAATTGCCTCAAAATACCACCCATACTTGACAACCTACACTGTTATGTCCTTATATTCAGAATTCCCTTGTGAATAAACACTGTATCTTTCACCTTAGAGGAAGGGACATGGGTCTTGCACAAGACACGTCGTCTTCGTATTTGGAACATATGTAGCAAGTGATTTTAAAATCTGTCTATACAAGGGAAAGTTACAGCCCGGACACGACAACCTATACTCTATGTCCTTATATGCAGCACTCCATTGTGAATAAACACTAAGTGTGACCTTGACCTTTGAGGTAGGGACACGGGTCTTGCACGCGACACATTGTCTTGGTATGTGGAACACATGTGGCAATTTATTTTAAAATCTGTCCATACAAGGGAAAGTTACAGCCCGGACACGACAACCTATACTCTATGTCCTTATATTCAGCACTCCATTGTGAATAAACACTAAGTGTGACCTTGACCTTTGAGGTAGGGACACGGGTTTTGCACGCGACACGTCGTCTTGGTATGTGGAACACATGTGGCAAGTTATTGTAAAATCTGTCCATACAAGGGAAAGTTACAGCCCGGACACGACAACCTATACTCTATGTCCTTATATGCGGCACTCCATTGTGAATAAACACTAAGTGTGACCTTGACCTTTGAGGTAGGGACACGGGTCTTGCACGCGACACGTCGTCTTGGTATGTGGAACACATGTGGCAAGTTATTTTAAAATCTGTCCATACAAGGGAAAGTTACAGCCCGGACACGACATCCTATACTCTATGTCCTTATATGCAGCACTCCATTGTGAATAAACACTAAGTGTGACCTTGACCTTGGAGGTAGGGACACGGGTCTTGCACGCGACACGTCGTCTTGGTATGTGGTACACATGTGGCAAGTTATTTTAAAATCTGTCAATACAAGAGAAAGTTACAGCCCGGACACGACAACCTATACTCTATGTCCTTATATGCAGCACTCCATTGTGAATAAACACTAAGTGTGACCTTGACCTTTGAGGTAGGGACACGAGTCTTGCACGCCACACGTCGTCTTGGTATGTGGAACACATGTGGCAAGTTATTTTAAAATCTGTCCATACAAGGGAAAGTTACAGAGCCGGACGGACGGACGGACGGAATGACGGACGGACGGTGCGATTTTAATATGCCCACCTTCGGGGGCATAAAAATGTTTGCTTGCCATAAGGGATTTCCGTCACTTCGCCGTAAGGTATTTCTCTCACTTCTGATGCAATCAAATGCCAAAACATTAATTACAATAGTGCATGTATCTTGCTAAGAAGCAATTTAAGACATGTATATTAAATACACAGGGTTCCCACATTTTTCTGCAAGTAAAATTCCAGACTTTTTCCAGACTTTTTCAAGTTTTTTTTTGCAAATTCCAGACTTTCTCTCAACCTTTTTTCACAGTTATTACAACAAAACATTTCAGTGAAATATTGTTAACATTCTCACATGCTAAAAATAAATTTATTGGCCATTTTAAACATTTAATAAACAACTTGTTAAATAACATCAAATGTCATTTTCGAAGGGTTTTATTCTCAAAAACAAAACCTTTCACTTTCTGAACTTCTTAGACATTTATTGAACAACATGATTTACATTTAGCATGCTGAATACTATTGGCCTCTGTGAACAGTGTAGACACGGATCAGTTGGCATGATCAGGGTCTACTGGGTGAGTACCTAAATCGGAACACTTTCGGCACTATTTGTGAAATATATTTAGTTGGACTTGCACCACAACTACAAAATTTTAAAATTTTCCATCAGCATACTAGGATTCAAGACCAATTGGTTGATATAAATTGCATTTTTCAAGATACTACCAATCTGCATGAAAAGTACTCTATTAGCCGCACAATCAAGGACTGCCATTTTCGTCCTCGGAGTACCTAAATATGGAACAGTATTAATCTGTTATTTATTTTTATGTATTCTTTTAAAATTATTGCTCCATGTTTTGTTTAAGTAAATTAATAATTTATGTTATTTCCAGCTTGTCTTTTTTTTGTCATTTTTGTCAGTAAAAGTTGATGATTTCAGTAAAATATAGACTATACCAGTATGCTGTGATTGTGGCAAGCATAAAGTCTTTCCCCCGAGTGCCATGTATTGACATTTGAACATGAAAAACTTTAAATGATTGCATTATTTGAAATACTTACCGGACAATTGTGTTCTTTGGAACTTGTATCTGAAGCAAGCGTCTTTATTGATTAAAATCGTAAATAAACTGATCTCGATCGGAAAAACACTTTTATAATGGGTGTTCCATATTTAGGTACTGTTCCGATTTAGGTACTCGCCCAGTAGGCTATAAATGCCACTTGGAAACTTAAAGGCTTACCTACTATCTGTGCATAGAACAGTGTGGACCCTGATCAGCCAGCATGGTTTGGTGCCGGCTGATCTCCTGATCTCGGTATGCAATAGCAATTTTCATGATTGGTGGATAAATGCATGCTTAAGGTAAATATAATCGAATATCACATTAAAAAAAGTTTTACTCTCTGAACAAAAACTTACTTTCTGAACATTTTTTAAAGCTGCACTCTCATAGATATACTATTTTAACTTATTTTATTTTTGGTCTTAGATAGAGAAATTTTTGCTGATTTTCATATTTCCGTTTGAGAGTCTTATTTAATTGGTTTTCATGGATTTTCGCCAAAATTGGCTCGTTCCAAGACAGAAGTAAAAAAGTTGTCAAATTATTCAATCCTTGAGAGGGAAGCTTTAAACATTTATTAAACAACTTGAACTCATAACATCCAGTGTCATTTAAAAAAAGTTTAACTAAATTGCATCCATAAAATATACATATTCTCCAACAACTATATTACCAATAGCGACAGGTTAGAATAACAACAAGGTTATCTCCCTTATGCATATACGTAATTTCCGGTTGGTAATTGACAAACAACAAGTTTTGAAACATTTACGCTTTTTGTCTACATTTGCTGCTTTTCGAGGATGCTTCTGTCGAGTTTTGACAGGTAAATATCATTGCAGTTGTATAAATTTAATATTAAATTTTATAATGTTAAAATGATATAGAAAAAGGTGAAAATATTCGTCAATTGCCATAAACCCAGAAGTAAACAAATGGCTTGAACTGGCGGTTTTATTTAATTTCCATACAAAATAGTCCATAATAATGAATGAACTTGTATAATTATATAAATTTCTCATCATACCGAGTCATATGTTTTTGTAGTCATGGGAGTAAAATGTTCCCGATGGACATGTCAAGGACACTGATGACATTTTAATAAGGATTTGTGTAACTTATGAATGACCTTCATTTACAAAAAAAACACTCAACCTGACCATGACAACACTTAGCCCAGCAGATTAGTGAAAAAATCGTTCACATTGTGTTACAAGCACCAAAATTGACATGGAGACTCTTTTGGATCTACTTATTCAGAAAATCCCGTTAGCAACGAAAAATTCAAAATGGCCGCTATTTTTTTCAAAATGGCCGCCATTTAAGTTATTCATTACTGTTTTTATTATTTAACTTGACAGGCATGACCAAACTAATCGGGTTTTGATCAGAAATTATTTATTTAATGCATATTAAAAAAAAAAAATAAGATTTACAAAAATTAAAATATTGATTGCCCAGGTAGTGATCGATGTATATTTTTGTAATTTTTTTTGTATTTATGTTTTTATGTGTTTCATTTAAAAAGAAGAAGTTTATTTCTATTTATTTCAGCATTCATTTTTTTTAATTTAATAACAAGTCCTTACTTTATACACATCCTAGCCTACACTGTATCGACACAGAGCTGTACGCGGGAGTCTAAATCGATAACACTTCCACTGGGTGCTGTCCAAAAGATTTGCCACATATCACCGTGCTTTTTCCAGCTCTTGTCAGCAGGGCTTTCGATTTCCATTTAACATATAGTTGATAGGCACCTATGCAACTTGCTTAGTATGCAGCACGCTTATCATGTTGAATAAAAGCTACTTGCATTGAAGGAATTGATTCATAAGACCTTTGTTTTTGAGCAAACAATGTCAGTCTTGCTTCTTAAATACTATCAGAGGCGCTAGAACTATCACATAGCGACTACAAACTTTTCATGAATATTATGATCTTTTTTGTCAATTGTTGGTGAGTTTTATAAAAAAAAACCGGTAGATGCATACATTCCATGTCTGTCATGCGCTTGTCAACAGAATGCATATACGACATCACATTAAAAAAAAAAGTATGGAAAAATAGAAGGCCATTGGATTTCTGGGCCAATTGACACACTTATTTCATGTATGGAACCTCAAGAGTAATCCTTGACCAAATGCATACCGCAGCTTTTCTACATCAAGAAGCTGTAGAATTGGCATAACATTGACCGCAATGACAAGAACTTCTGTGAAGCTGGCTTTAATCATAATGGTTTTGTAACCGTCTGCTGCTGTGTGTTTTGCATGCAAGAAGATTCATGTGTCTACTTCCTCTTGCATTGGTGACTACAACTGTGTCTGAGATGCATTGGGAGCCATCATGCATAGTTCACAATGTTGTTTGCAAAAGAGCGTGGTATCTGCACGTACAACAATTGATGGAATAAAGTAAATTCTGCTTCACGGAATGATCAGACCAGGGTAAAGATTATCAGTTCCATTGTCAACACTAGATTTCTAAATTGATATAGCTGACTTTCAGTTTCGCGCCTTTTACAGCAGTTCACGATACATAATTATTTTCATTGGCCCCTGAACACTCACTGACATTGTACAGCTTGTAGGCTTCTGTAAATAGCTTGAAGAAGGTGCTAGCTATAACCTGGTGCATTTGCCGTGTCCTAGTGGCACTTGAAGCAGAAAGAAAGCATTTTGTTGTCCCTGAGGAAGTAGTCCCTGCCTCATCAACAGCTCCTATCCATCTTATAATTGTATGGTTCCAGTGGACTGAAATGCCACCAGTTCAATATGCAGAACCAAAACATAATGCCAAACTTGTCTTCACCTTGCCTTTTAGGCTAATGGCACTTGTTAAGGCGAGCTATGTCAGATAGTTGTCTTTGAATTACTTTATAGTATATACTGTTGTTACGGCTTAATTGCTTCGTTGACAGCTGATTGTTGGTTTATATGTTGTTGTTTTTTCATTATTCTATATTGTTTTCAAATTGATGCGTGCTCTAATGAGGCTTATATATTTTAATTAAGTAATTTCTCATACATGATGACGGGACAACAATGAGGTTATGGTCATTCTAACAAGTTAAACATTAGACTCGAGTTCCAGTGAACTTTTGTTTCACTGACCATTCCAGAAAGGTACTCCCATCATTTGACAGTAAAGCAATCTTGATGATAGTATGGTTTGTTTCTGGTGTTTGTATTTGTTTATATGGTGTGGGTGTTTGTATTTGTATTTGTGTATGTGATGTTTATATTTCTGTGTCTATAGTTCATTGTCGTTTGGGCATTTGCCTGTCCCTATAAAAGAGTTCATTTTTGAATATTCGACGACTGGGTTTGGCCCTGTAGTTTTCATTGTATTAATCATTATCTTATTGGTCCTGCATTTAACAATACTACAGGTATGGGGTTGTTATTTAGCATCTGGGACACTTAGCTTTACTAGAGATTATTTAGCTGACATTAAACCACAAGCTGAGTTTTACGGCAGTGGTTTTACCAGTGTACCCTGGTTGTGCTTTGTCGTAAGTGATAGTAAGAGCTTCAAAAAAGTTTTATATAATTTGTTTCTCTATCAAAGCAAATGTACCGTTTCAACCCAAATGCATTATGATAGAACTATTTAGTAGTTTTTTTTGTAATAAGAATAATTTCTTTCAGTCGCTTGCGGCCACCTTGAAAATTCATAAACACATGGCTAACAGGTTTTTCCAAACAAGTAACCTAATGTGAATACTAATGCAAATGTTGATGATTGTATCACAAACCAAAATCATTAAGATAGAACTGTTTGGTCAACTTTTGTATTAAGAATAATTTCTTTCAATCGGGATTGGCGGCCATCTTGAAATTGGCCGCCACTTCGAAAAAAAATATGACTAACGGGTGTTTCCAAACTAGTAACCTAGGAATACTTGTACAAATTTTGATGATTGTATCAAAACCAAAATCATGCAGATAATTGTAATCTGTTTGTGAGTTTTGATAACAACAATAATGAATTGACAAGAGATCACAGTGCACTACATAACTTTATTTGCATGCCTCATATTGCTATCTTATTTCAGGACAGTATCCATGTTCCCTGCCCGACCCCCTCCATTACAGTTGGGACATTGCCTGCCAGGCTTCTTCCCCCATCATGCCCAACCGAGTGGTCAAATATTGTTCAAAACTTGATGGAAAAGCCGTGTCATCGTAGTTTGGAGTAATTATTGTGCACTCGATTACATTTTAGTTATTTATAACTTAATTCACAAATTAATAAACGGTTGTTAATTGACAGTTTTTTCCAAGCAAGGAGAAGATTGCACACATGACAGCCTTGTTATATGTAATTAGAAGATATATTGTGTAATACCGAATAATTAACTGGTTTCCATATTTTATTTTGAAATCATGCAATATTTTAGATAAACAAAAAAACATGTATGAAATAAAGATGTATATCAAATGTTGCAGGACAACAAGCAGTTTATTTGTTTGAGGAGACTGATTTACCCGGGACTGGAGCAGACACTGTTGTGACCATGATGATTACTACTTCCAAGTACCATGGCTTGGAGAAGAAAAGCCAAATTGGCACTTTGGTCTTAGCAGGTAGATAATAAAATTTTCACATTAAACCCTAAAGTAGAGTACTTTAATTTTGAAAATACTTACTTTACAGAATTGAGCCCTAGATTTTTAAGAGAATTCACCTCAGCGTTAGTTTTAATTGTTGTCAGTTACATGTAAACAAATTAACCTTGACCATAACTAAATAACTGTTGAAATTGATAAAATACATCTTTGCATACCTGTTGCCAGCGGAAGAATGTATATGTGAAAATTCAAGTATTTTATTTCTATATGACATTTCAAATTTTCAACAATGTTAGGCCATTTTTTTTATTAATTGGTTAACGGATTTTTTTTAAAAAATGTTGGGACGGGTGGTGCGAAAAAAAAGAAGAAAAGGATTTCATACACATACTAATTTTTTTACAATGCATGTACATGTATTTTTCATAGCGTTTGTGGCCAAACCCAAAACAAAAAGATCAAAATAACAACAAACAGGAAAGACATGTTCATAGATATAATGAATGACATTTGAAATACTTAAGTATGTTTTGATTTCTATGCAACACAATGCATATGTCTTCAATGCCTCAATATTATAATGAATATTGATATGTTCAAATGCTCAATTTGTCATACACATATGTTTGGCTTTACAGTCCAATTTTCTCTCCTACCAATTTCAAATTCAAATTAATGTAATCATTATATAAGCATTTTATACACTTCCACTTTAAAATAATGTCATATTTTAATTCAATATTATTACTAACTTTCAGTTTTACTGTCACTTTTTTATGTTTTTTGAAGCACATCCTGACTGCAAGAGTTATCCTATTTGCAACACTATTTCCACATATCAACCTTACAATGAATATGCCTGTGTCTCCTCATTGCTGGGCACTACTTATTCTCAACAGAAAAAGCACAATGTAACAAATTTCACTGACTCAATTATTTATTAAATGGAATAAGGAAATGTAAATAATAAAAATGACTTTATATTCAGTAATGAATTCTTTGAAGTTAAGATAATTCTCTGCAGCTTTAACAAAATTTAAGTTACCCCAGATTTTGATTACTCGAGTAGTAGTCTCGATATAATTTGTTTAACAATTAATGCCCCCTGGGACAAACACAGGACAATATATTTTATCAATTACTCTGGTTTATATGTGATTTGTTACCATTGATACAGACATCAGCCTTGATGTCAGTTATAACAAAAAAAATAATAGTTTAAATGCAGATGGTATGTTGAACATGAGAATTTATTTTTTTGTATGATCTCAGCTCACTTCATTTAATGTGCGCAAAACCCCCAACTGATTTACTTTTTTAAATATTTCAAAAAAAAAAAAAAATACCAAAAAAAAAATATTCAATTTTTTTTTCAAATTGTTTTTTTTGTGGAGTTTTCGAAGTAATTGGGCGGAGGATCCGTTAACCAATTTATTAAAAAAAAGGCCTTAAACAAAAATAAACGCTGTTTTAACAAGCCAAGTAACTCCTCACATCTGTCAAAACACTGGCATGATATCTTGATCTTTATATAAGCTTGTTTTTTTGTGTGTTTTTTGTGATGTCAAAATATGACTGAACTAGATATAATTTCTATCAATCCTTACTTTCAGCAAACAGGCCTGCCTTTGTGCAGTGCAGGTTTGCTGCATCGGTAATGGTGTAGTTTACCTTGATGAAAACCAGAGCAGTTGTGTACCCTGAACTCCTTTCCAAAATCCGCATCAAGGGGATGGATCTTGAATGGCAGTGGTATTAACATGACAATATCAGAGAATACAGCAGATTAGACATTGAAAAAGACAGTGTGCCCTAGACAGTCTCAACCAAAGCATTGAACAATCTGTACAACCTGTTAATTAACTTTATAGAGCTGTTTGTTTGGACTAGTGTTTGTCATTCAGAAATAAGTAATAACATTATTTCTCAGTATAATAAATCTGTAGGAATTAGAAGCTAATATTTACTGTAACTATATAAACAAACCTCTTAGGGGTATAGCAAGGTTAAAGAAAGACAGGGAGCCACAAAAAAGAGACAGGTTTCCATGTGTCAATTATAGAACACCCTTCATTTACCTTAGAAGAATTTTAATATTTTGAATGTTACAGAAAATGTTAGGAATATTGTATAATGTTTAATTGAAGTTATATTAGGTTTCAAGTGCCAAATATGAAAAGCCTGTGGGTATTTAAAATCTTGTGAATATAAAGTTGTTATAAAAACAAAATCAATATTTGACTGTCTTAAGCTTTTAATTCGATGAAGGCAGGAGGTTGCCAATCTTACTCTTCATGACGGGTGCTTCCAAAAAAGAACAGGGTGCAGAAACCTTCCATAACTCCTGCTAGAACCCCAATATCCTTCTTTCATCAAATTACAGTTACATTGACAATTAACAAATGATGCAGTGATAATTTTTTATGCTAATATCATCAATTTTTATTGTCAAGTTTTCTTCTAGACTTGATTTGTACATGTAATGTATTGATAATGGATACTTGTGGTTGCCATGGTCACAACTTAAATTTGTTTGTTAGTGTAGTAATATGTTTTATAAATACAATCTTGCATTATGTAAACATAATATTTTAAGAAATAATGATTCAAACACATGTACAGAGACAATAAATATACTACTTGGTATTTTTGTTGCCATGGCAACGTTTCTGTGTATATTTGTTTCATTTATTGTTTTTATTACAGGATTTGTCCAATAGTGAAATTATAATGTGTACATAAATCATAGCTACAAAATGCATAAATACATGAAAATACCTATTTATTGATGTGCATTTTCTGCATATTTCGATAATAGAAGAGTTTTTGTACACTGACCCCCCTTGGACTTCACCATAGCAACGAAAGTCTTGATCATTTTGAATAATTTTTTTTCAAAAATATATTTGTAAAGTGTCTGCCCATGCTTAGGTTATTTGAGTACTTTTTAGAGCGGCGTGTGTCACTGTGTGGGAAGGAAAACCGGATATAGCTCAAAAAGTGATAAGTAAACAGACAATTATGCAGCTGTTTTAGTTTACCAGAGGTAAGATCTTGCTGTGTTAACGCATATCTACCGTATCCACAAATGAAGCAAGTGCTTGAACTAATAGCTGAATGCTAAATTTGGCCTATGGCCTTTAAAGTGCTTACGATTTAGCAGACCTCGTAAAATGTTTCTTCAAATCTGAGATGATCACCTCAAAACTTACTGAATTAGTATTGTTATTTTTAGGAAATATATCAAATAAGTAAAAAATCTGAATCGAAGGATTTGACAAGAATAAGATCAACTATTTTTATTGTAAGAAATGGCAATGTAACTTTTAAACTGATAAAGGTATGCCCTTAGAAATGTTCACAGTACTGTACTGGGGATATCCGTATTATGTACTGGGGATAGTTTCAAAGTTGAGAAATGTGTGTCCTGGTGATAACATGTAAAATGGGACAAAAATTGATAGTAACACTGTTAATATACACTATACATGTATATGTCTATTTAGAACTTTCAAATAATCTGCAAAAAGTGAGAGTGCAATTTGATATGAAATTATTGGGCAAACTTTAGTTAACAATGAGTTTGATCCGTGCTCTCCTAAATGAACTTATGTATGCAAGCTGCGTAAATATCAGGGTTGGTCACAATACATTCTTTCTCACTAAAGTGAATGAGCAGAGACCTTTATTCTGTTCTAAGCAATACCAACATCGACCCAAGCTTAGAAAAAAGCTTTACGTGTTCCAAATTTGATCACAATATCTCATTCCTTACTGGTGACTTTCTGACTTTCTGTTTGCAAAAACGTACCGACTTGATTTACAAAGCAATATTATATATATGAATAGCAAACACCACATAAATTCTACGGCCATATGTTTTGTGTTACTCAATAAATCAGATTACCGGCGTATTCCAAATATTTAGATATTGATGCTTGTGAAAAACACATCATGGTTGACTAATATGTATGAATGAAACAGTTTTAAGTGCATACAGATACAAAGAACAACACATGTTTTTGCTCTCATCCCTCGATATGGACAACATTGAACAATTTCCCTCGAGCTCGCGTATAGATAAATAGCCGTAATCATTATCACAGTCTCGTTTTTCTAAATACATCGTTACTATCCTCAGTCCACTTAATAGCCATCCCCTGTGCAGTTATTTATTTGCTTCATCTATCCCCAGTACACTGCCAGGGCATCAAAAGGTATGAATATCTCCGTAACAACAAATGGTATCATATTGATATTTTACACATTACTAGATTATGTAATTACAATGAAATCGTTCGATTCAGTTTTTATTCTTATTTTCAATTTATTGATTTATGTTTGAAATGGTACCACGTACATGAACATTTGTGAGTGATCATGCAACTTTCGGCGAGAATTGGGCTATTATAGAAAAGAAGAGGCACATTTCCATCATAGTCGTATATTGCACAGTATCAAGATGAAGTAATTCAAAACTCTTCGATTTTGTTAAATATATCACCATAAAATACAAACAAGAGGCCAAAAAGGGCATATGCTCTACTGGCATGGCTTTTGTGGTCATATCAATCTACAGCATGTATGTATGGGTAAAAGGCAACAGACATATAGTTTATGTTTTGTGTTTGGGTTACCTGAAAACGTAGCACGTTCAACATCTGAGCCCAGAAAGTACTGTAAGCAGATTAGTTGCATGAACTATTTTAATATGTGCCAAGTAAAAGTCATCTGACAAAATAAAATGCTTTCAAAACTGTACTCATAGTAAAAATTTCTGTAGTTTTAAAAGTTAAAAAAAGTTGGTCAAAAGGTCAAAGTCAAGGGCATCCTAGGACAACATTGATCAATTTAAACAAACATTCACAATCAATTGTGCTAAGATGGATGCACGAACACACAAAAAGATTTTCAAACCTTTCCAGATTTATGTTTACCAAACCTGTGAACCCTGGGTGTGGCCAGCAATGACACCAGGTGCATAACTTAAACATTCACAACCAATTTTGTTAAGATGAATGCGCAAACTACAGAATTTAAAGCTAACTAGAACTCCGCGAGTCGGATGTGTCGCCTGAAGAATTATTTACTGTCGACATTATAGCTGTTAGATTGGCATTTTATTCATTTATAGACAATGATGTTGCCATTTAACTTTCAAGTGTAGGTGGCATTTGATAGTTTACGAGATATGCCACGGACAAAACCTAAGCAAGAAAATTAACAAAGGGCAATAATTCTAAAAATATGGCAGCAAGAGTAACGGTTCTTGTGTACTGCACTTGCCCTCAATGAGATCTATCTAGCTATGAAGTTTCAAGTTGATACCTCTTATATTCTTCAAGATATGCCCCGGACAAAACTAACAAAGGGCAATAACTCTAAAAATATGGCAGCAAGAGTTACGGTTCTTGTTCACTGCACTTGCCCTCAATAAGATATATCTAGCTATGAAGTTTCAAGTTGATACCTCTTATATTCTTCAAGATATGCCCCGGACAAAACTAACAAAGGGCAATAACTCTAAAAATATGGCAGCAAGAGTTACGGTTCTTGTGCACTGCACTTGCCCTCAATAAGATCTATCTAGCTATGAAGTTTCAAGTTGATACCTCTTATATTCTTCAAGATATGCCCTGGACAAAACTTTAAGCATGAAAATTAACTAAGGGCAATAACTCTAAAAATATGGCAGCAAGAGTTACTGTTATTGTGCACTGCATTTGTCCTCCATGTGATCTATCTACATATGAAGTTTCAAGTTGATAACTCTTATATTCTACAAGATATGCCCCGGACAAAACTTTAAGCATGAAAAATAACAAAGGGCAATACCTCTAAAAATATGGAAGCAAGAGCAACAGTTCTTGTGCACTGCACTTGCCCTCAATGAGATCTATCTACATATGAAATTTCAAGTTGATACCACTAATAGTTTAGGAGATATACCCCGGACAAGCGAAAATGGGACGCGGACGCCGCCGCCGCCGCCGACGCCGCCGACAAAAGTAACCCCTATATGTCGTCTTTTCAGGCGACACAAAAAATGGCCTTTGGGCAAGGCAGAGTAATTCACAAAATCAACTGCAGAAGCAAAAAGCATATTGTCTCTCAAAATCCTAGACTTGCAAATTGTCTCCCTTAACTCTAGACTTGAATTTACATGTACATGGTTTTCGAAAGGAACCGAGCTCTAATGGATATCTAGATACTGTACAAGTTTCATCGAGATACAATCAAAACTGAAGACTGTATCGTGTTCACAAGCAATTGTTTACAGGCGCACGACCGCACGGACGCACGGATGCACATACTACGTACACATTACCATCGCATAAGCTCTTCTGGACTTTGGCCAGTAGAGCTAAAAATATAAAAAATGTGAAATTTGATTTATTTTAGCAAATTTTAAAGATATTACCATTAGCTTTAAAGTGGTGACTAAAGAAAAGCAAAAAAAATCCTTATAAAACAGTGAGTGTTAACTCTCTTATTTTAACACCCTCCACCTCTTACACATTTAATCTGTCCTTACCCTCTGTAAAGATTGAAAGGTCCACAAGGCCTCTTAAATCAATTAGAATCCTTTTTTTAAATCTGATTTTAAAGAAAAACAAAGATTTCTGCACATCATGGAACAACAATTAGTACCTGAAGCTCACCGTGCTGGTTAGGAGTCTTGATATTAATCCTGGCTCTAGATCAATTAATGTCAATTCCAAATGGCTGGAAAACTGGCCTGGTGCACTGGATCTACACCCTCAGCAGTATAATCTGGAAAAGGAGGGTGTAAATCTGGGAAACAGCATTTCTAATCAATTTGAGAAAGTTCTAATCCATCATAAGCAGAGTACATGTATATAGCTTACAGAACATCTGAACTTAAGAATTCAAAGCAGACAAGGTTTGGTCTGGGATCTTAACTAGGTTTATTTTTTATGCTCAATTTGTGAGTTTTGCTCAAAAAAAGTGTGGACTTAAAGCAAGTACATAGATGGCTTGTAGCCAAGATTTATCACTTACCTGAAGTTCGTAGGGCTACAGTTGAGAGGTTTGCTGTAAACTGCAGGGACTGTCCGCATGAGCCTCTTGTCTGTGAGGGGAAAGGTGGCTTAGATGACTGGTGGTACCACTCTGCATTTCTGCCCACACACAACATGGAGTATCTAAAAATGACAGAATATGGCCATGAACTTATGTTACATATTCTGGAATTATGCCTCTGTATACAGGCAGTTATGAGTGAATCAGATGACTCTTGAACAACAATCGTTAGGCGCCCAATATATTACTGACAACAATGCCATATCATGTACATCTGTCTTTGAGCTGTGCTAGTTCTGTGGCATCAAAACCACTGCAACTGAGCAATTCACTTGATATATCTGTTTAGAAAAAGGAAACTTGAACTATAACATGGCAGCTTTTGTCACCCATTGCACACCCAGAGCATCTTGTTACTTGACTGTAGTCTCATAGAGATCTAAAATTCTGAAATCTGATCTAAAATAATATAATCCCAAAAGAAAATTGAATCAACTTTAGCTCGACCTGAGTGCAGCTTTAAAGGTCAACCTCAAATCATTAAAATACGTGCATACAACAAAACTATAATTATCATCATTGAATATTTATTGATTTTGAAGTAAAAGCAGTTATGAATATGAAGCTTTTATTTCAAAATCGGGACGTTATTTTAGCAAACCTGGCGTTTTTATTAAACATTTTTCAGGCGCGTGCTACCTATACGCGAGTACGCGGCTGAATCCACATGAATCTGGAAAAAAACAAAATGCAGTATGTGTACTTGACTACATGATCCTAAAACTGTCCATAATACAGTACTCAATAAAACATCTCATAACACCATGGTTTTCAAAATATTGTCCGAGGGGGGGGGGGATGCCCCCGAAGCCCCCATAGAACAATTATGAATCCACATGTCCACATGAACAGAGGCCGACCTACGTCCCTGTCTTTTGCTGCAGTATCTTCTAAAATTTCCTAGTAGAATCACCCTCCCTGGAAAGTTATGACGTTTGTTTTAAATATATTGATACTGTTGAAATATAGGCCGAGAATCATTATATAATTGATCGTGGTATATATTTGTCCAACCTCATTTAAATATATTATAAAAATAAGCGAGACCGGGAATGGAACCCGGGTCGACTTGGTGAGAAGCGAGTGCGGTAACCACTGCGCTAACCGGACAAACTCTTTCTCAATTGAAAGAGCGGTTGTTAATAATTTCAATAAACGTGATTTTATTTACAACGCTACCTTCCCTAAACTTTATAACAAGCACATATTTAAGTGATACATGTTCTCATTTGAAGATAATAATTGACTGAAACTTACTCATAACTTCATTCAACAATCAAATTTGCGCATTAAAGAACGTTTTGACCTCCTTCATTTTGTTCTGTTCTACATGAGCAATGCTATGGCATTACCCCATATTCAGTGTGAAATGTGTTGGATTTTGTGAAACCTGCGGAGAAACTTGTATAGCTATTCACAAGACAGGAAAGATGTTTTAAACTCTTTTTGACCTTTTTACCTGCCTACTCTTCCCGTATTTTCTTCAAAATGACAGTAATACGAGTATGCTGCGCCCTAATCTTAATCATCATCACCACAATCATAACAACCACCACCATCATATCCCCGTAACCATCATCATCATAATCATCATCATCATCATCATCATCATCATAATCATCATCATCATCATAATCTACATCGTTTTTGGAACTATTAGACCTTTATTTTTAGCTTTATAATAAATGGTAAAGTTAATCCTCTTTACGGGAGTGTAGGCAGGTAAAAAGGTCAAACTTAAAGTATTTTTTAAAGAAGAGCCAACATTGAAAGTTGAAAATAAATTATTACTCCCCTAAGAGTGTTCATATCTACATTTTCTTGGTTAAAATGACTTGTGCATCAAACACAATCAATGAAAGAAAGACGTCCATGATGGCCCTATATCGGTCATCTGAGTCCTCTTGTTCAAATGCCCAAAACTAATGTTGTGTTGACGAGTGAATAAATATCACAATATCACAATTACCAGTGGTTCTTGACACTGAAATAATTCTCATCTGAGGACAAAGAGCATATATGAAGCTGTGAGGATTGTTGGAGGTCTTTTGTCCGTCGTTAACAATTGATTTTTCTAGAAACGTTCGAAATAACGTTGAAAGTGCGAATTTTCAAGGATACATGCCCGTCAGTCTGACAAAAAGGCGATATTATATGTTATGTCATACGACGATTCAATTTCCTGATTGTCCCAAATGTCGGTGTTGTGCGTTGTTGTACCATATAATCCCGGCATTTGTCGGGCCAAACGTCATTACAAACGTGTTCGCAGAAATATCAATTGGTTGGTTCACATATAAACCGATCTTACTAAATCTTTGTCAGAATTTACGCCTCAAAAAGTCTAGTTCAAAGCTTGATTAAGTAAACACAAAAACTAAGTCCGATCTTGATGAAACTTTATCAACCACTATGTTCGGCTTATTCCTCGAACTGCATATATCCCAGACTACAACATTTTAACATTTAATTCATGTTTTGACAATACGAGCGAAAACTGATAAATGAAACATTTCTTCAATGTGCTCAAACCGGGGAAAAACGTTTATATCATTTAAAAAAAACACATACTACTTTCAACACAAGAATTACTATTTCCGAAATTAAATTGAACTACATGTTTTTTTATGGGACTTGAGCGAAACTGTGAGTCGTATCCGTCTGTAGTGTACCACGTCAATAATTGTTCTCTAAGGATGCTTAACTCATTTAACACGTTATCCGTGTCAAACGCAGTAGTCTCCCTGCATTCAACTACAATAATTACAATGCGTGCTCGAATGAAAATAGGTTGATGAGTATTTGTTACACACCACGCTAGTGTAGGTAACGCACGAGCGGCTTCAATGAAAGTGTGTTTGTGGGGGGGGGTGGCGAGGTTCACATGGCGCCCCACCCTAAAACTGTTCACTTAGGTAACGCACCAGCGGATTCAATGGATGTGTTGGGGGATGGGGACAAACCTGGCGCCCCACCCTCAAACTGTTCACGAACGTAACGCACCAGCGGATTCAATAGATGTATGTGTGTGTGTGTGGGGGGGGGCACTAACCTTAAAGTGTTCACGTAGGTAACGCACCAGCGGAATCAATGGATGTGTTGGGGGATTGGGACAAACCTGGCGCCCCACCCTTAAACTGTTCACGAACGTAACGCACCGGCAGATTCAATGGATGTGTGTGGGGGTGCACACTTGCCGCCCCAACCCAAACCTGTTCACGTAGGTAAGCACCAGCGGAATCAATGGATGTGTGTGTGTGTGTGTGTGTGTGTGTGTGTGTGTGTGTGTGTGTGTGAGGGGGACACCTGGCGCACCGCCCTTAAACTGTTCACGTAGGTAACGCACCAGCGGAATCAATGGATGTGGGGGGGGCACACCTGGCGCCCCCCCCCGTAAACTGTTCACGTAGGTAACGCACCTGCAGAATCAATAGATGTGTGTGGGGCACACCTGGCGCCCCAACCATAAACTGTTCACGTAGGTAACGCACCAGCGGAATCAATATGTGTGTGTGTGTGGGGGGGGGGGGGGGGGGGGCACCTGGCGCCCCAACCATAAACTGTTCACGTAGGTAACGCACCAGCGGAATGAATGGATGTGGGGGGGCACACCTGGTGCCCCAACCATAAACTGTTCACGTAGGTAACGCACCAGCGGAATCAATATGTTTGTGTGTGGGGGGCACCTGGCGCACCAACCTTAAACTGTTCACGAAGGTAACGCACCAGCGGAATCAATGGATGTGGGGGGCACACCTGGCGCCCCAACCATAAGCTGTTCACGTAGGTAACGCACCAGCGGAATCAATGGATGTGGGGGGCACACCTGGCGCACCAACCATAAACTGTTCACGTAGGTAACGCACCAGCGGAAACAATGGATGTGGGGGGCACACCTGGCGCCCCAACCATAAACTGTTCACGAAGGTAACGCACCAGCGGAATCAATGGATGTGGGGGGCACACCTGGCGCACCAACCTTAAACTGTTCACGAAGGTAACGCACCAGCGGAATCAATGGATGTGGGGGGCACCTGGCGCCCCAACCATAAACTGTTCACGTAGGTAACGCACCAGCGGAATCAATGGATGTGGGGGGCACACCTGGCGCACCAACCTTAAACTGTTCACGTAGGTAACGCACCAGCGGAATCAATGGATGTGGGGGGCACACCTGGCGCCCCAACCATAAACTGTTCACGAAGGTAACGCACCAGCGGAATCAATGGATGTGGGGGGGCACACCTGGCGCACCAACCTTAAACTGTTCACGAAGGTAACGCACCAGCGGAATCAATGGATGTGGGGGGCACCTGGCGCCCCAACCATAAACTGTTCACGTAGGTAACGCACCAGCGGAATCAATGGATGTGGGGGGCACACCTGGCGCACCAACCTTAAACTGTTCACGAAGGTAACGCACCAGCGGAATCAATGGATGTGGGGGGCACCTGGCGCCCCAACCATAAACTGTTCACGTAGGTAACGCACCAGCGGAATCAATGGATGTGGGGGGCACACCTGGCGCCCCAACCATAAACTGTTCACGTAGGTAACGCACCAGCGGAATCAATGGATGTGGGGGGCACACCTGGCGCACCAACCTTAAACTGTTCACGAAGGTAACGCACCAGCGGAATCAATGGATGTTGGGGGCACACCTGGCGCCCCAACCATAAACTGTTCACGTAGGTAACGCACCAGCGGAATCAATGGATGTGGGGGGCACACCTGGCGCACCAACCTTAAACTGTTCACGAAGGTAACGCACCAGCGGAATCAATAGATGTGGGGGGCACACCTGGCGCACCAACCTTAAACTGTTCACGAAGGTAACGCACCAGCGGAATCAATGGATGTGGGGGGCACACCTGGCGCCCCAACCATAAACTGTTCACGAAGGTAACGCACCAGCGGAATCAATGGATGTGGGGGGCACACCTGGCGCACCAACCATAAACTGTTCACGAAGGTAACGCACCAGCGGAATCAATGTGTGTGGGGGGCACCTGGCGCCCCAACCATAAACTGTTCACGTAGGTAACGCACCAGCGGAATCAATGGATGTGGGGGGCACACCTGGCGCACCAACCTTAAACTGTTCACGAAGGTAACGCACCAGCGGAATCAATGTGTGTGGGGGGCACCTGGCGCCCCAACCATAAACTGTTCACGTAGGTAACGCACCAGCGGAATCAATGGATGTGTGGGGGCACACCTGGTGCCCCATCCTTAAACTATTCACGTAGGTAATGCACTTGCGGAATCAATGGATGTGAGTGTGGTGGGAGGGAAGGCACACCTGGCGCCCCACCCTTAAACTGTTCACGTTTACTTTTATGTCAATATCGGAGAAAAGTAATAAATACGCTCATAATGCACCATTTGATTTGATAAACAATTATTGTGCGAGGGCCCCCCCCCCCCCCCCCCCCCCCCCCCCCCCAACCCCGCTGCCAACAGTTTGCGACATATAAATAAAGGATACTGGTTGCCATATCGTGGTCGTGGTTCGTTTAGATACATCTGTACATGTATTTCCGATCTTCATGAAACTTTATCAACCACTATTGTACTAGTATGTGATAAATATTTTTTAATGGGGCGGAAGTGTGTCTTTTTGCCACATAAGAAAGTTTATGCGTTGAAAATCACCGCATAAACGTGGTCGATTTCGTTTATGCGGCGATGCTGTTATGTGGCGTTACACAGCTCGGCTACATAGTTCGGACAGTTTTTCTGGATTTTTGTCTTAAACTGAAAAGATTTTCTTATGAATGCCTTCAATTCAGTCATAAAAGATAACTCACAACAGAACAGATCTCAATTGTTTGGAAAACTGCCGAACAATTCACTTTTCTTCAAGAGTTGGTAATTGTAGTCTTTGGTATTTGTGTACATTTTTGTCCAGAGCGTTTCTTGGAATATTTGCGTCCGGGATGTAATTTTAGCGAGGGTGGACAGTTAACATCATGCTGGTTACCATGGTACCCTAGACAACAGCCGAGATGGCCGCCGCTTATGACGCTCTTAGCCATAAAACATCAACTTTCAAACATAAACATGAAAAGTGCGATCAAACCTTTGTCAGAAGTCGTGTATCACTGGTTTCCAGAGATTTAAGCAGGAACTGGCTCACTCTAAGACAAAACAAAATAAAAATAAAAAGGGTGTCATAATGGCCAATCTACATGTATGAGTGTGCCATTTTTATCGAAAACAACCCTGGATGTATTTGGACGTTTTACATACTCAAAAAGTTTAAGTCCACTGCAAGTAAATCGCGTATTAGTTTTATTTCGCAGTTATAACTTCAAGCCTACATGCCTTTTCTCCCATTTCAGTTAAACAAAATGAAGTAAAAAATGTATTTTTGCTAGAACTCTTTTGTAGCATAGTGAAACTAAATGCGTACGGATATGGGATATTTCATGGTTGCCATGGATATGCGCACAGTGATTTAGGTTATGTTAACACATTTGTAGTTAAATCGGTCTTTGAATAATTCTGAGGAGAGTTGAGCATTATTTCTGAAACATTTTTACCGAGACATTGGAAGGGAAGAATAATTGATTAGCTTTCCAAATTATATTATTGCCACAAAACAATTTTTTACAAAACCTTGTATTGTGGTAATATTTTAAATCAAAATTAAATACTTATCGCTTCAAATGGCACCTTATTTTTTACTCTCCATTCAAGAAATAATCTCACTCAGAACTATTTAAAGAAGGATTTGACTATTTACATAATCTGATTCACTGCGCGCATATCTCGGTCATGGAAGATACTTATACTCCGATTAGCTACATCGCTCCTATATCAGTATTAAACACCAGCCATGGAGACTGTCTGTTAAAGATAAGCTGATTTAAAATTACATTCACAACTTTTCTAGACGTCCTTTCTCGTTGTTTTTCGCATAGCATCGTAGAGACTGGCGTCACAGAGAATCTGTTCTGGAGCGACCCGAAGAACGCATTAGACCTGACGGCCCTGAACATCCAGCGCGGGCGTGACCACGGCGTCTCATTGTGTGCCACGCGAACGGTGCTAGGACTCAGAGTGCCGGCGACCTTCAAGGAAGCGGAGAGCATGGAGCTGTTCTCAAGGGAAACTATCGCCCTGCTGGGAGATTGTTACAAGTAAGTCAAACAATATTTTACTTTATACACTCGAGAAAGCTGCTTGTTCAAGGAACAAGTAAGTCAAATAATTGTCATTTAGATTGACTGTTATTTCAACGGGTAAGATAAGAGTAAGCTTAACACTTATAATAGTTAACCGGCTGAAACTTAAGAATAGATGTTTCGAGTTAGCCAAACTATATATTGAAAAAAATGAAGACAATTGAGCTTAAAGCTGCAGTCTCACAGATTGACAGTTTTGACATTGGGTGCTTCATTATGTTTACATTTTACAGTCTATTTCATAATACATTAGACAATATGTCCATGAGTATACACATTGTAAAAGGTACATTGTTGTAAATATAAGTCAAAGGTCGTAAGACATTATGTATTTACAGCAATATGTAATAGGGTAATGTTTATTTTGAGGAATTTAAGGAAATTGAAGGTTCAAGACTGGCGCAGCCAGGCGAAGGTTTAATTTTCATAAAGACCAACGCATTCTGTTACAAGTTAAGCGTGAACTGCCAATAAATTGGCCATTTAACCAATGAGAACCGCACGTGAAACGGCGATCAATATAAAAGTTAAAGATGCACTCTTACTACCAAATTAGATTTACCACAATTAAAAATGTTGTTTTAAAATTTAAAACAGGATAAATAAATGCCGAAAACAATTGTTCTTATGAAGGGTACACAGTTAAATTTGAAAGAAATGAGCATAAAACACGGTATTTCTACCTTATGAGACTATAGTAGACCACAATAAATCTTTTAGCATTCACCAATATTAATATGTTTTTAGCGCTTTCTGCTATTAAATACACGGTTCCAATCTTGTTGTCAGTAATTGATATATTCCATAAATGCATTATCAGTAAGTAGTTTAAGGTTTATCAGCCAAAATTTATGATTTTTTATAAATGTATATGTCTTGATTTTGAATGAGAGTGTCACTTTTAAATGTATTTTCAAAAATACTGCCATCCTCTTGGTTAAAAAATGATTCCAATCATAATATAATTTACGGAATTTGTATATCACGTGACTTTCTGAATACCAAAAATTCTATGCTGCTTTATATACTTATGATTTGCACATGTTAACAAAAACGTTTAAGGTTTAAATAGTTTCCGATACGTAAGCTCATTTTATAACTCAGTATCCGCAGCCTCACTTGCGACATCGACCTGTTTACGGCAATAGTGGCGGAGCTTTTGTTGCACAAAAGGACGGACCCAGCCTCAGATTCCCCGATTCCGAAAACGCTCAACCACATCTAGGTGGACATGTTCCAAAAACTGAAGCTCGGAGATAGGTTCTGGTTTGAGTTTACACGAGCAGGCTTTAATGAATGTATTCATTTTGTATATGCCTGGTCAATCGATATGACCTTCCGTCCACCATGAATCTAGTGTCGTGCGTACCTCTATAAGGCATAGTGATGAAACTAAACAGGAGTGTTGAGCATAGTGTAGGAAATATGGTATAGAGCATGTAAACTGGTGTCGCCCGTATCTTTGAAAGTATACGAACCAGAGCTAATATTAACCAGCAAATAGAGTTGTGCATCTAGGGTTTGTGTGTATGCTTTACCAAATAAGTGCAGAGTAAAGTCCTTTGACATACATTCAAACCCCATCAGCTCAACATACATTCAAACCCCGTTGGCTCGAAGATGCTTGGCTCGATGTCCTCATTGGCTCATTGACCGATGTCTTTTTACGTAAACATTCTCGCTTGGGTCGAACTCATCGAGGCTCGAGGCATTTATGCTGAACACTGGAACCTCGCGCCAACGGGATGCGACTATAATAAAAATAGCTTATAATGCACAAATTATCAATCTGAAGCGTTAATGAACATTTTTCATAAAATCGATCAAGCAGTTCATCATTTCCATACGCATTGAGTCTAAAACCGGTCATGTTCAGTGGAATAACAAACCATCCGTGGTGGAGAAAGGAACCTTGACCTATGAATCTTGATACTTCTTTTCAGATTGGCGTGCTTCTGCTCTAAAGACACGATCAACGGCTATGCATTCCGGTGTGCACAGAACTGGTCCTCGAAGGGCGCTGATCTGCAGTGCTATTTAAAGGGCAGAAGGCTTTTTTCATCACCAAACGCCCCGAGTGGGAGATGAGATGAACGGCAAGGGTGAACGAGGAGGCCTGCCCCGAGTGGGAGATGAGAAAAATGGCCAGGGTGAACGAGGAGGCCTGCCCCGAGTGGGAGATGAGATGAACGGCCAGGGTAAATGAGGAGGCCTGCCCCGAGTGGGAGATGAGAGACACGGCCAGGGTGAACGAGGAGGCCTGCCCCGAGTGGGAGATGAGAGAAACGGCCAGGGTGAACGAGGAGGCCTGCCCCGAGTGGGAGATGATAGAAACGGCCAGTGTGAACGAGGAGGCCTTCCCCGTGTGGGAGATGAGAGAAACGGCCAGGGTGAACGAGGAGGCCTGCCCCGAGTGGGAGATGAGAGAAACGGCCAGGGTGAACGAGGAGGCCTGCCCCGAGTGGGAGATGAGAGAAACGGCCAGGGTGAACGAGGAGGCCTGCCCCGAGTGGGAGATGAGAGAAACGGCCAGGGTGAACGAGGAGGCCTGCCCGAGTGGGAGATGAGAGAAACGGCCAGGGTGAACGAGGAGGCCTGCCCCGAGTGGGAGATGAGAGAAACGGCCAGGGTGAACGAGGAGGCCTGCCTCGAGTGGGAGATGAGAGAAACGGCCAGGGTGAACGAGGAGGCCTGCGACAGGATGCTCCTGAGAACGGCGGGTCAGAATGATGATGAAATTCATTGGAGTACCACCCAGGTATTCAACATCACCAGCGCCAAAATGGTACGTATAGAGATAGTCAACCAATTATTGAGTAAGTTGTATTCATTATAATTCACAGCTGTCTGACACGTACAGGGTCTTAGCCATGTTCTTGCTTCATACATGTACGCGCTTATAGTCAAATATTTGCTATACAGAGATAGTGTTTCAACATAACACTATTGAATGCACTGGTCTCATTGATGTATCGTTCTTAAAATAAGTATGATTAAAGCGCTTTGTCAAAGAAGATGTTGTTTATACAATATGTTTGAACCCATGTTGTCAGCTCGACCCCTCCACCCTTTCCACCATATGGCTGCCAGAGTGGCCAAGAAAAGATGTACCGAGGGCAGAACTTTTTCACCACATCAGTCAATCTCCATTCAACCTCTGAGGGAGAGACATACATGTAATATACCTATATTGGCACTCCCACTTGTTAATTACAACGGCACTGTTAATTTATCATTATCAAACATCACGGGCGATTACGACAGTCATTTATGTCAGTGTATTTCAAGTTTCCGATATGCTTTGGAGTCATTTTTTTAATTTTAAAAATGTAAGTGACTTGATTTATAGTGTTATGGTTATTAATATTTTTCAGAAATTTCTGCGCAAGGACGTTGTGGTACTTGGTGACAACTTTGGTGCTGCTGCTATGGCGTGGGGCTATATGTTCATCTTGCATAGGTACAGGTGGATCCTAGAGAGCCTTAGTCACTTCAATTTACCGGTCTTGTACGGCCCACCAACCGCAGGAAAAACGCTTGTTGCCAACTGTGGAGCCTGGCTGAACGGATGAACGGAGTTGCAGATTTCATCAAGGTATAAAATATAGCAAATTTGGTAATTATATGTGTAAATGTGTCATTTATACCCGTAACGGTGCTTTAAGATGATTATATAGATACACGGATAAGTTATTTAGACTTATAAAGAGAAACATATATCATATGCATGTAGTAGCCCTTTTTTATTAAAATAGAACGAAACTGCATATCGTCAATTAACCGGGAAAACGAAATTCCCCGATCTTATTTTGCATTGTTTACAAAAGTGAATGCAGAAGAATTGATATAGTTCGTTTTTTTGTTTAAAATATATCGCTTTTTCTTAGGATAAATTCTGAAAATGGGGAACTTCAGAGGCTAATTTGTGTCCGTCGCGTGTACCGAATACCACAAAGAAGGGTAACAGGGCCCTGGCTATTACTTTAGTGAATATACGTTTACTACAACTCTTAAAGGATCATTTTGGTATTCGAATATTCGATTGAAAGAATAACTGAACATTCGAATATCAATTTTGCCATTCGTTTGCATCCCTACATAAGACTGAAAATATAACCTTGCATACGATATAGGCTAGCTTAAAACAAGCCGTCTAGGGTGAAAACGACTTCCATTAACCTATGTATACGGATGTTTTTCTTTCAGATGCACCCTCTCATTCCTGATTGGTTGGTTCACATCCTCGACCATGCCCTTCGTTTGGGACGACCCGTCCGTCCCTGATGAGGTCGGTCCACTGAGCATTGATCTTGGGAACGGTGCTGTGCGTGGGAAGACGATAGTGTCTAGGTAAATTAATAAGACTTACAAGACGATTACCAATGGATTACAATGTATATATACATGAGAACGACAAAGATGTGAACATGAAGTCACACAACTGTTGCGAATCACGTGGGACTATTTAAACGTTTATGCTTGAAACTAAGTTTTTATAAGTTGAAATATATTTTGACGTGGCTGACAATATTACAATCTCCAGTGAGAAGCAATTGAGTACGCTTTTTGGCGTTGTACTACTTCTGTTAAAGAAACCGTATTTTTTGTCAACATAAAACAGTTTTAACCAATCCTTCTGGCTAGCAGCAGTTTTGATATGTGATTTTAGGTATTATTTCAATATAGAAAATCAAAGCTCCTGGACATCGCCCGATGCGAAGACCTCTACGGCCCCTTTGAGAAATACGTCGACGAAGTGCTATTGCCCTACCACCGTCAGAACCTTCGGGGTTTCGTGTCCCTGCAGGAATGTTTGTCCGCGTAAGGGAACCTCCCCAAAGAGCAGGTTAGTACTTTAGCAAGGTGTGTGGTTGATATCAACAGAGCTTGTCAGCATAGGAAAAACATAGTAGCGATATTTAAGTGTATGGAAATCATGAGAATATGTTGCATTTCATAGAATAATTATACCTATAATAACAACACCACCACCAACAACAGCACCAACGACAACAATTCATCATGGTTCTACAACGAAAACTTTTTCTCCTCTCACACACACGCCTATTATGTTTTTCAGATTCGCGATGAGATAGTATCTCTTATCGATAGAGGCCTTTGACAGAATAAAGACGGCGGGCAGGCGGTTAAACATTACGGGAGGCCTGCTTGGAAAGGTGACCAAGGTGGCCATGATCCCTGCCTCCCTCTTTAGTGATGAAAATGTTCGATGTAACCAATGTAACCAGTTGTAACCAATGTCACCGCGTTACCCGATATTTCAGATAGAAAAAAAAACATTTCAAAAACTTGGCTTTAACTCATTGTAATTAATGTAACCGCATAACTCTGATTAGATGTCGACCTAAAAACTCGATTTTTTTATGAAAATGTTCGATGTTACCGATTTAATCAGTGGTAACCAAGGAAACCGCGTAATCTGATATTTGAGACAGAAAAAAACCACACACTTTTTCAAATTTTTCAAAAATCTTGCTCTAACTCATTATAGTTTCATAAATTCTTTCATATATGCATAGGCCCATGAGCATACAAGAAGCATGCACATATACACATATCATGACAATTCATAGATCAGTGGTCAAATACAAGCTCATATGTACAATTTCTTACAATAACTAACACTATTTTATTATATAATTCAAACTATAATATATATACTATTGTAATAGTAATCCGTGGCTGCCATATAGATATAAACTTATTACATATGTTCGATATAAACACACGTATTTCTTAATTCAAAAGCTTTATGTACATACATCGATCTACATGTAGCTTGCCTATCACTGGCAATAAGTTCAACAAATTTCAGTACATTTAGTCTTTTCCAATATTATTTAATGATGTATTGTTTTCTTAAATCATTATACAAAATACATTTTAACAAGAAATGAAACTCATCTTCGAGAATATAACAAATTTGACAATTTCGTTTGTTAACAGGTATATATTCGGGTTTATGCCATCTACCGGCCTCGATTTCTAGACTGTGATGAAAGTCTTAGCCTTGTAAGCGCTTTCCGAATTTTTTCGTCTTCATTCGAAGCAATATATTGACTTCCGACGTGACGCAATTTATCACGTGGTATATCACGGCCTCTAAACTACTCGTTCTGGCGTTTAAAGGCCATGCATATACACAATGACTATAGTTTGGCATCAAAGTTTTAAACAAGCCCTGCTATATAAAATTCAGAATTTGAGCAAGCCCGAAATGTATATTTTACCTTGTTAGTGTGTTATGTTTATATAGTGGGTTTTTCAGTTAAATACATTTTTTGTGTCATATTTCACAAATATACACCATCTTAACCATGTGCTGGCCACCTTTGTTCTGAAGTGTCAGCCAACACAATTAAGTCCGAGAAAGCACAACTTTCTTGAATGTTAATATCATCTTTCCCCACCACACAGTCGTCAACTTTTTCACTTCTTGGTTTCTTTTTTTGTCTTTCCTTGCTAATTACAGCAAACATTCGTGAAACTAATGATGCCTTTGGCCCGCTTACACTTTCATTGTGAGTTCTTAATAGTTCTTTTAGTTGTTTGCAAGTCAGGTTATGTAGAGTTTCTAAATCAAACTGTAGGTAGTTCGCCATCTTTAAGATGGTGCTGTCAATAATGAGTAATCGATTTTTACACGTTGAGCCTCGATCTGTCAGTTCTTAAAGTAGTAACGCTGTCGATATTGTGAAACAGGTCTATTGTAATATTTTAGGCTAAAATGTAGTAGAAAATTCAGTTTTGAATTTAACTGGATTTAAATTAATTCTGTCAATTTGATTATTCAGGCACCTACAATGATGATACTGGACTACAAGCCGAGGTTGACTGTAAGGCATGCACAGGCAGGAAATATTACAATACAACGCGATCACTCCTGCGGGTAACTGCAGTATAGGGCACTGGTATCAGTTTGGGCTGGACAGGGCCAACCCGTCTGATTGTAACACTGACGTCTGCAAATGTACAGGTGTGTGTTGACTTGCGTATTGCTAGCATATCATAAACCAAATTTAGAATTTGAAACTATCAGAAAGTATTTGTCAGAGGAGAATTTATGGACCCTAAATGCTGCGAGACCTGCAATGACTGACATCCAGAGTTGTCCCAATGCTCAGCAATAATGCCATTAATGCATACGGATTTAAGAGCTTTTAAAACAACGTCACATATCTGTTCTAATGTTTCTCATGATCTTGTTTTATCCACCACAGGAGCTCAGACCAGTATAGGAGGCATATGTCAACTGGGCAAATATTGTCCAGAGGGGGCCATCAGCCCACTGCCCTGTCCCCAGGGCAGTTATAACATAACTGTCCACAGAGACTACAACTCTTGTCTGTTTTTATAGTTCACAGTATCTTGTTTTATCCACCACAGGAGTTCAGACCGGTATAGGTGGCATTTGTCAACAAGGCCATTACTGTCCAGAGGGGACCGTCAACCCACTGCCCTGTCCCCAGGGCAATTACAACAACATGACCGGTCAAGGGGACTGCAATCCTTGTCCCGCAGGATACTACTGTACCGAAGGTATCCAATTCTATGACCTCAACTTAAATTATTTAAAGTGAAGCGTAAAGACATAATCATCAAAAATTGAATCTGAAAGGAAGTCAGCAATTAAAAAAAAATGTGAAATAAAGATGGACTGAAAAATAAAATAATAAATAAAAGTTCTTTCTAAGAAAAAAGGTATCATGTCAACTTGTGATTCAGGACCTTCTTTACTGCAGACTGATACCACACCCCTAAATAGGAGCTGAGCTCAACAGTAAGGCATTGGATGGTTTTCATACAGTCACTTTATATTAGAAAATAAACTTTAGTGTTAACATTGTTTTATTATAA